>NW_026557516.1:0-19502 GCF_029017545.1 Prosopis cineraria | reverse complement strand
AAAAATTTCATATTTAAAATCGTTTCATAGCTGCATCAAAAGTTTGTTGAAGGACACTGCCTTCATTAGCAATTACAACAATCCAGCATTATAGTACAATACCAAAATGATCAAAAGGGAAACATTAATACAATTAAGCCTTAAATCAATTCTCCCTTCTACCGGATGGTTCATCCCCTAAAAGAGTTTTTCATTTTAAATAGAGTGAGATCTCATAGAAATCTCAGTAGCAAAAGGCAATTAATAGTTATGTTACGAGCATCGATTCTTAAACATTCAACTTTAAGCCATTATTGTGAGCTATTACATAACATACTTTAAGCCACTCTAACATGCATAGCTAAGGTAAGCTTCATAGCATGGAGCTTTAATATGCATAGCCAAGACAAAAACTCATAGCAATAAGCTCTAAAACATACTTAACCAAGACAAAACTCTTGGCAAGGAGTAGCAACATATAGCATCACACATCAATGGCAACTCACATGCTAACAATAAGGCACAATAACATCAAAGTTAATTAAAACTTGATACCTCACTCCAAGCTTAAGTGCACCCAAAAAGCTTTCCTTCCTCTTCGTTGGAACTTCAAGAAACCAAATTGCAGAGGTTTCCCTATGGATGCTAAAATTGCACTAGTGAGAGGGGATGATATTCTATTTATAGGCCATATATGTTATCTATTTGCCCCCCAAGATCTAGGAAATTACATGAGCTTAGGTGTCAACTCCCCAAGCCTTCTTGACTACTTTTTCATATTTAGAAAAATCCAAATGAAAATAGTTACTTTAATGTCCAAGAACTCAAAATCCTATCCATTGGTGGCTTGACAAGTGGCACTCTCTTGCCCATTGAATTTCATAGAAGCTTCCATTCTTTATCAGTATAAAATCTACTGAAATAACTCCCTTTTCTCTAATTTTAATGTCTTAACATCTCACTATTTTTAACCAGTATCCTGGCATATTCGTCATCTTTTTCTGTTTTTAAAATGGGACTCTTTTATTATTATCACCTCTAGATAATGGTACAATAGAAAAAATCATTTATTTACTCATATTTCTACCTTACTCAAGAAATACTTTTAGAGCTAATGAATTCAAAAATGGTTTCTGTCTATTCCATAGTCCCACATTATCTTTAAAATAGTCCCATGAATTTTCTTAGAATTTATTTCCTCTTTTAGGTATTTATTTGGGATTTTTCAAAGAAAAGCTTAAATTTGGATTTCAATTTTGGCCGTTCATCATGACTAAACATTCATAGAGCCTTTTTGTTCATTTTATCTTTCTCTTTTCCCTACTTTGGCCCCATAAACCATTAATACATGCTTATATTCAAGTTATGGAATTTTAGGATGTGACACATAGCCTTTTTCAATGCTGAGAAGTTGTGACTTTTTAATCATTTAATTATATTTACACTTATGTTAGCCCTTCCATTTGAATATATGTTTTTTAAGAAGTCAAGATCCTGTGTTTTAAAAACAAATAAAGGGTTATTACTTTGATTTTTGTTTTATTAATTGAGTGTTGTGGAAATGGTAAAGCCCGAGTTGAGATGGGACTTTATAGTTCAGATCCAAACTTTACAATTCACGCATTTTTTTGGAGGTTTCTCAAGTAAAAAGGACATATCACATGAGTTTTGGACATGTATCACGTGTGATTTGGCTTATAGAACTTATTTAGTGAAAATAAGGCTTCTGGAGGTCATTTCTCATATGTGATAGGTAGTTTCATGCATGATTTTGAGCATTTAGAAGCTATTCAATATGAAAATAAGCTTTTAGATACATTTTCATGCGTGGTTTGAGAAGTGTTCTCACACGAATTTGAGCACTGGTGCTAAATCACGCATGGTTGACTGCTGCTCTCACGCATGGTTTAGCATTTTCACCCAACATGAATTTTGATGTCATTAACTCACCCAATATAACTCTAAATTTAAGAAATTTTATATCCTTGGAAATATCATGAAGTCTAGTTTTAATGAAAAAGTTTCACACTCAAACTCAATGTATATTTTAAGATATGATCAAAAGAGTATGTGAAGGTCAAAAGTCAAAACTAAAATCTGTGCAGAACCAATAACTCCACACTTAACTTCTAAAGTTTATATTTTTCTTAATAGAACTCCATTTTTAATAAATAAACTATCATTGGAAATGTGTTAGAGTTTATTTTCAAATGAGATAAGTCTCATATTAAAATGATCTTTTTACTACCAAGATATGACATGAAAAATGACCAAGGTCAAAACAAATTTTTTGCACAATTGCCTTTTCAAAGCTTAGGCTTTAAGTGTTCATGAATTTTTCAACTTAACTCTTTTTTAAGTAAATAGAACAAATTTTAAAATATTATGGAGTTAGTAATCAAATGTTTAGAACCTTGTGAGACATATGTGATCAAAGATGAAAACCATGATTATAGAAAACTATATCTCCACTTTTTCTCTCAAGAACTAAAATGCATGTTTTGATTTAAGATATCTTGAGCCAATACTTCATATCTAAATCAACAAGTTTAACATAAAAAAACTCTTAGCCTAATGATATTATACCTATCAAGTCCAAGGCTTCCAAGGTGTACCCAAGCTCATTCTTCTTAAGCTCTTCTTGGATCATCCTTCTCTTTATCTTTATGTTCTTCAATAATGAGTGTAGCATGTAAGTGATGACTTTAACATTGTTCCTCTTTATGCTTACTCTCATCTTCACTTTGGATAATCTCATGCTCTCACTCTTATTTTCACTTTGGACAACTTTAAATAATAAACTTATGAATAAAATAGTTAGTCTAAGTATCAATATGCATATAAGTTATGAAAGACAATACTATGAACACTCTTGGATATAGAATCATTTAAGATAAGAAAAAATATGATAATATAAAATAACTTTGATGCACACAAATTATTTTTCCAAATCTTATGTAATATAGAACAACATAAGTAAAAACTCTTTAAAGCATTTGTTCCATCGTTATAGTTAAACTACTATATCTATGAAAATAATTTGGGCATAAGTATAGTTAACTCATATATATTTGTCATCATCAAAACTTAAGCTAAACATAATGTCACAAACCATAAGTCCAATAATCTCCCCCTTTTTGATGATGACAAATCACCTATGAAAAATATGCTTATATGATAGAGAATAAGTGTTTAGCAAATCATATTTCTCATGATTACTTTTCCCCCTATTTGTCATTAATAGAAAAAGTTTTGAAGTAAATGTAAGGGAATATAAGAATAAGAAGAGATTTAGAGTTCCCCCTTTAATATGTCTTCTCCTGATAGTTGTCATGTAGAGAAATTTGAAGATTGAATTTTGCTTCTTCCATATATGACTACATCAATGTGGCCTCGTTTTATAATTTTCTCCCTCCATTGGAGATATATGAGCATAAGGCTTCATAATGTTCTTGATTTAAGAAGCCTCCTCAAAAATGATTCTTCCCCTTTAGTGACACCATTTTGTAATAAGTTGATGAAGTACTTGGTGTACTGTGTACTAGTTTGATAAATTGTCTTAAAAGGATTAACTCTTCTTTTGCATAGGGAGTTGAAAAATTTTCTTGTTGTTGAGTATTTATTCTTCTCTGTGCATGACTTGAACACCAATAACATGAAGAAATCAATTAGAAAATGTAGTATCATGATAAATATGTATCAAGATATGCTTATGACACATAAATAACAAATAGGAATGTGTAAATCATTCTATGTGACAAATCTTGTGTGCGAACAAATTGTCATCATGCATGAAATTGCACTTGGCTTGTTCCAAAATTGTATATGCAAAAAAGCATGCGTGAACCCCTAGGCCTCTCACGCATGGTTTTACACTTCTGAATAAGCATTTATTTTTGTGTGCTAAAACTCACATGATATCTCTATGCTGTCACATGTGAAATGGATGGCAAAATGATGAAACCAATTGTTGTGAACAAAACTTGTGTAGAAGTAAAGGATTATCATGCATGAAATGATCAGGTCCAGACTTAGTCCATTCAAGAGGATAAATCACGTGTGGAGCATAACATGACTCACGCGTAAAATATTAGATATGGCAAAATACTCAAGAGGGGAGGTGAATTGAGTGTTTGATGAAATTTCAGTTCTTTTAAAACTTTTCAGCAAAACTATATTTTAAAGGAAGTTTTAGGCAAACTTGAGTTCTAAACTTTGTTTGTAAGAATGCCAAAGTTATTTTCACAAACTCAATATATGTATGAATGTTTAGAAGTAATTTTTAAGTGCAAGTTCAAGTAATAGCAGTAAATATATCAAATTATATTTTGAACACTAAAACATAGCATAAGCTAAGGTTGTTGGAAATCTAAAGAGTTAAAGGAAGAGAGATTGTAAACAATGGTTTATCCTAGTTCAGCTCCTCCTCCTGAGCCTACATCTAGTCTTCAAGCAACTACTTGAGATTTCTTCACTAAAACACAAACTTGAGTAGGTGCTTGTCACCTCGATACATCCATAAGTTTAGTTGTGGCACTTGTGAGCCTTTATAACAACTTCCTTTACTAATGAGCTTCTTTTCCCAAGAGAACAACCTCTTTTGATTATAAAGGAAATTTCTCCCTCACCTTTACAAAGGTATTGAGTGTGTGTGTTGCACCTGAAAAATGCAACGTGGACAACACGAGAACGGCGGTTCTAGCGTTCGGAAGGAAGACCGAAGAAATGGGAGTCGCCACCAAAATTTTGAGAAAAATCTTGAAAAACCGTTTAAAGGAGGATAAGGATGGCCTGCGAAAACATAAAATAGGTTTAAGAGTCGGTTGAGTGTGGGGAAGGTGTTAGACACCCCACAACACCTGTTCGTGAGAACGGTTACCTAAAGTTTGTTGTGTTATATTAATATGGTTTTAAATTATTTTAATTATCCCTTTTATGTTCATGTGTTTGATATAAAAATGATAAGAATTAAGTGAGAAATATTTATTTATTTACGAGGGAGGACTTGACTCAAAATCTGACTCTGAGGCCTACGTATCCTATGATGGGGATCAAAGTCTATGTAGTTCGGGCTTATAAGTTGTTGGTGAAAATATTTTTGAAGAGAAATTAATTAGAAATAAATCACCATTTTACAAATAAAATAATTTCTAAAATTTTGATATGTGTGTTTTAATTGCAAAAAGTGATTTAATTTCAATTATTTTCTCTATTTTTTTAAATTTTTGGAATAAGAAAAAGGTAAAGGGTTTAAATTATTTTTTTATATTCTATGATTGAAAATTTAACTGCTATACCTGCAGAGCCTTATTGGCTCATACGGTAATATAATTATTTTATATATTTATGGAGATTTTAAAATCTCACATGATAAAAGAATTTAGCAACTTAATTTATTTATTTATATTCTTATGTATATATTTTTAATAATTTTTTAAGCATGTATGTACATGTATGCTTTTTTTCCAAAAAAAACTCTTAATCATCATACCTGCAAAGCCTTATTGACTTTTATGGTAATACGATTATTCTAAAAATCTGCGGAGATTCAAAATCCTTATACAATAAAGGATTAAATAATGTATATATTTTAAATATATTTTAAATGCATAATTATACAATTTATATTTTTAAACATAGAAATCTTAATCACTAGACCACCGAAGTCTTATTGACTTTCACAGTAAAATGATTATTCTAGAGGTCTATAGATATTTAAAAATCTCATATGACCAAAAGATTTAATACATTAATTTAATTAATTTATTTTGTTAAAAAATATATAACTTTATTTACAAAAAATCATTTCTTTACTATATAAATTAATAATTGCAAAATTCTGTGAGGATTTATTATCCCACACAATAATGCACTTAATTTAATTCTCTATGAAGATTTTTGAAATCTCTCATGAGACTTAAATATTTTATTAATTATAAAAAAAGAATTAATTTTAATGATGAGTCTTTGGAACACATATTATTGTATACAAAATTGATCCTTATATCTGAAAAATTTTATTGAACTTCACGATATAGAATCATTTTAATTGTCTACGCAGATTCTTAAAATCTCACACGACAAATAAATCAAAGGCCAGAGAGATTAATATTCTGTTCAAACCATACCCAAAACAATCAACATGAAATTAACAAGTTTTCATGATTAATAAGCAAGCATAATGATAAATTTTCAAATACCAAGAAACTAATAATTCAATTAAACTATATTCTTTGATCACTAAGGGGTATAGGATCATATCTAGTCTCATATGTAGTTGGACAGGGATCTATGAAAACTTGAAATAAAAATGTGATTCAAACTCATAACTTTTAGCTGATATTTTAAAACTTGAGAACATGCTCTTATATTTCTTAATATATCATCAAACACCTAAATTTGGATAGTTCTCATAATGCAAGTAGTAAGATCATGAAATTACAATTTTGAAGAACCAGATTGTTAATCTATCTTTAAGCATTTAAATGGATTTAAACATGCATTAATCAACAAGTCAGAACAAACACTCACTCAATACATGCCCATATTAAAAAAAAACCAAATTTCACCTATCCCTTCTACAACATATATGCACACAACATTTAGCAAAACCATAATCGTATTACTAATCATTTAAGCAAAATATTTTAACCAAACCTGTATTAATATAGGCTTGATGCATTTTCTGAGAGTGACATCAAGACCCTACTCATGGACCAGATCATTTTGAATCATATGCCACACATAACGCCATATATCTTGTGAAAACACAGGAGCCATAATCTCAATAAAGGGTATATAAGGAGGCTAATGAGGATCTATGTAGCATCCTAATTCCTCTTCTATTATTCTGTGAACTTCACGATCACCTTTCCTTTTTTCTCATCAGGTTTAAGTGCTTCTCTGTATTGAAATGCTCAAGTCCCAAGTCTTTATCCTATACAAATACGTAGTTATAGGGTGCCATAATATCTGGATGCAGAACTCTCCCATACTCTTGGTCTGTTCTTTTTCTTCTCTCTCCTTTGCATTTTTTGTGTTTCTTCCTCTTTCTCCTCATTCATTCACTTTCATTCACACTCCTCAGCAAGATCCAGAAGCAAACCCTTTCATCCATCTTTGCCTTCAGGAGCTAACTTTTCTCTCCTTCTCTCTCAAACATTTTTCTTTATGCTCTGTTTTTTTCTCCTCTTTAGTCTCTCTTTTTTTCTTCCCTCTTCCGTACTGCATCATTTCTCTATCCAAACTTCTCTCTTGGTCTTTCCCTCACTCTTCTCAGTCCTTTACTCTCCTTCTCGATGCTCTCTCCTTCCTCAGCTTTCCTCTCATCCCCGGGCTCTATTTTTTCTTCTCTCTTTTCTGTCTAGCTCTCGTGGATTTTTTTCACTGAAACTCTCCTCCTCTTTGTTCAGGCTTCTTCTGTGCTTTATTGCTCTCTACTTCCTCAGTTTTTTGCTCTCATTCTTGTGCTCTCTTTTTTTTTTTATTTTTCTGTATTTTCCTTCCCTCCTCCTGTGCTCTATTTTTTCTTCTATTTTTCCATCCGTCCCCTCTCCCATTTTTTTCGTCTCTCTTTTGTCTCTACCTCCTCTTTTTAAAGCAGATGAAGCTTGTGTGTGAGAGCTATTTGCATGCTTCCTTTCTGCTCTATTCTTCTCTCTTTTTCTCTTCTTTTTTGCTGTGATGTTCATACGTGCGTCTCTGGTTGAAAGTTCAAGTCTGCTGCCTGCTCTGCTCTTGGCTTCTTTTCTCTGTGCCTTTTGTGTATGTGTGTGTGTGTTCTACTCTTTGAAGCTTCCTTTCGTGTATGTGTGTGCATGTTCTGCTCTATGCTTCCTTCACTTGTCTGGTGTTTCTAGAATGAAGGACCAGAATGGATGGTTAAATGCTAGAACCAACATTTAACCTTTAGTTTACACACACACGCGCACACACACACACATAAATATTTAACTACCATTTTTTAGTTATTTATTTATTTTTATTTTTTTTGAAAAATAATCCTTAAAGGATTCAATTTTCATTTTTTTATATTTATTATATTTTTAATTGTTTTAATGAGCTAAAGAAATAAAATCCTAATCAACAGATTATAATATTAAACCCTATTAATTAAAGTGTTTTTATTTTGAAAATATAATCCTAAAAAGGATTAAATTTCATTTTTGTATTTTTATATATTTTTTTAGTATTTATTATTATTTTTATTAAATTAAAAAATGCTCGGACAAAATACAGTGTTCACAATGTGTATCACTCAATTGAAACTCTCTCTAAGAGTAATGATGGGTATAATGAAGCTGTAATACTTAAATAATGAAGATATAAATGATCTTGGCTCAAAAATGATGATTTTCATATAACAAGAGTAATATGATGATGAATTTCATAGTTCAATGTTTTCTATGGTTGATCTCATGTTAAGATCAGTTTTGAGTGTTAAATTGATAGCTTATAGAGTGAAATAAGTATTAGAGACATTAAATGATGATTTGGAGACATTAAACAGTGAATATAGCCATTGGTGCATTTCTTTGTTAGTGTCTAGTACTAATTCATATGTGTTTTGGAGGTTTCTCAGGAAAAAATGACATATCACCCAAGTTTTGGAAGTGTCTCACATGTGGTTTGGCTTATAGAGCTTATTTATTACTTCTAGAGGTTATTTCTTACATGGGACAGGTAGAATCACGCGTGGTTTAGCACATAGAGCTTTTTCAATATAAAAATAAGCTTCTGGATGCATTGTCACTCATGGTTAAGAAGTACTCTCATGCAAGTTTTTGCATTGGTGCTAAATCATGAGTGCATCTCAATTGCTCTCATGCATGATTCTGTAGCTTCACAGTGCAAAAATTCATAACGTCTTAACTCACTCAATACAACTCTAAATTTGAAAAATTATACATCTTTGGAAATCTCTTGAAGTTTAGTTTTCAATCAAAAAAGTTTCACACTCAAATTCAACGTATATTTTGAGATATGATTAAAAGAGTGTACGAAGGTCAAGACTAAAAGCTGTGCAGAATTAGTATCTCAATATTCAAATTCTAAAGTTCATATCTTTCTCAATAGAACTCTATTTTAAATAAATAAACTATTATTAAAATGCTATTGGAATCTAGTTTCAAATGAGACGTTTCATGTTAAAATGATCTATGTAGCGAGAGATATGACACGAAATATGACCAAAGGTCAAAATTGATTTTATACATAATTTACATTTCAAAGCTTAGAATTTAAGTTTTCATGACCTTTTCAACTTAACTCCATTTTAAGTAAATAGAAAAAATTTAAAAACTTTATAGGGTTAGTAATCAAAACATTTCAACCTTTGTAACACATATGTAACTGAAGATGAGAACTATGATTCTAGAAAACTATATCTTACTTTTTCTTTTAATAGCTAAAATGCATATTTTGATTTAAGATGTCTTGAGCCAATACTTCATATTTAAATCAATGAATTTATCATAAAGACTAGCTTAATGGTATTAAGTCCAAGGCTTCCAAAGTACATCCAAACTTGTATGAAAGACTTCGATCTTCTTAAAATCTTTTTGGATCATCATTTTCTTTATCTTTATATATATGTTCTTCAATCATGAGTATAGCACGCAAATAATATCTTCAACTTTATTTCTCTTCATGCTTACTTTCATCTTCACTTTGGACAACCTTAAATGATATATCATAAATAAAATAATTAATCCAAGTATCAATATGCATATATCCAATTTACGCAAGATAATACTATAAATACTTTTGGATATAGAATCAATTTGAGATAAGGAAAAATATGATAGTATAAAATAGCTTTGATGCACACAAATTTTTTGCCCGATCTCATGTTATATGGAACAACATAAGCAAAGACATTTCAAAGCACTTATTCCATAGTCATAGTTAACTACTCTATATAAGAAAACAATTAGGCATAAGTATAGTTAACTCATCTCTATTTGTCATCATCAAAATTCAAACTAAATATAATGTCACAAACCATTATATCCAACATAAAATAGCAGGCAATTAGGCTAAAACTAGTCTGGGAAGATATCACGTGTGGAAATGCAATGCACTCAAACAAGATTTTGCATGATCAATGGATATGGATATGTGAATCGCAAATCACACAAGTTAGCAAATTGAACTTGGCTTGAGATGACTTAAGACTTAATATAGCAAAATGTGATTGTGTAACAAGTGACAAATCACACATGGCTACCATCAATCTCACGTGTGGTTTTGCACTTTGACATAATGCAATGAAGTATAGTTGCTAAAACTTGTGTGGACAACAAAGACTTCCACACGTGGTTTTGCATGCAGAAACAAAATTTAAGGCATTACATAACACAAGTGCTTAATCATGAATGACTAACTTCTTCACACTTGCATGATCTAGCAGTCAATGTACCTAACATGTAAAAACTCGTGAGTAACCTACAGAATCACTCGTGATTCTGCCTCTCATAATGCAAACAGCTTTTATGAAATATAATATGCAAGAAAGATATTGTTTGCAAGCTTTAACACATTTAAATGAGTCTTAATGCATATAAAAGACACTAATTGAGCAAAATATGATACTCAAAAGATGTTTTCCAAAAACAAATAGAGCTCATAACAATGCATGAAGGTGTTAAAGATAGTAGTCAACTATTATTATCAAAACTTATCAATCATGCAATGCTCCCCCTTAATGAGTGCATATAACTCAAATTTAAAAGATAAAGGTTTAAAAATGCTCATTTAATGGCTTGGCAAGTTGATGTAGATTCCATAAAGATTATTGCCAATTGTTGCTCATCAAGTTTTTCCTTCCTTTTTTTGCTCCTTCTTGTTCCTCTAATTGCAAGTTCATAGATACCATTGTTGATGATGCAATTGCTCGACAATTCTAAGAAAGCTTGATGCATTTTGATCATTTCCAGCTTTAAATAACTTGAACTTATCATTTGCTAAGGTAATCCATTTTTGTGAAGTTGGTACAAGTTGATTACATAAACACCCAGCTTTTTACAGCTTCAACAACTCATTTGTAGCCTTGTGGTTTGCATGGATTTCACCATTATATCTGACTATGTTCCTTCATCCAAGCATTTTCTGACTTTGAAGGCTTGCTAATGATTGATTAATTTGATGCTGCTAGATCCTTCCAAGTAATCTAAGTGTCATTTCTTCTCCCTAACATTCACTTCATCCTTAAATTGGAATCTTAGTAGGCTGATCATTAAATTTCAAGTGAGTTGTTTAGGTGCTCAAGAAATTCTTGAAATTTGATATAGAGATTATCTACTCTAAAGTTTCTAATATTTTCTTCTTCTATTGTTCACAGGAGTAGTGAGATGATGTTGGATGTTATTGCATATTCTCAAGCTTCACTTCCTGTTTTAGATTTGCCACTTCAAGGCAAATTTCCAAGTAAGCATCTAGTTTGGGCTTGGTTCACCTCTTGTAAACATACATCCTTAGTTCTTATGTAGTTCAAGCTTGTTTCAGCTCCTCTCACCAATCTTTCTGTAATTCTAACTCATGTGTGGTATACCACTTAGAATTAAGATAGGAACCTGTAAAGTTTTAACGCAAATAGGATCCAAACTTTATTAGATCCAATAAGGTTAGATACTTAAAGCTCATACACTTTTCATCTTTTTAAGTTTAAAATTAAATCAACAATAGTATGATTAAACATGTTTGTGTATATGATTTTAAACCAGAATTTTGAGTATCAGGAGGATTATAAAATGAGTTGTAAAAACAAACTCCTCATTTCACATGTGATGCAAGAGTTTTAAATAATTCTCCAAAATATATCTTTCAATAATAAGCAATTTCTCAAACTTTAATGAATAAATGTGTAAAACTTAGTTTGATATGAAATCAATTTTCAAGAGGCATGCATAGTTTGCAAAATTCAAACTTGTGAGCTTTCCTTTAGAATGAGCAAACATTCTAGAATTTATGCATTTAGGATCGTAGCTCAAGGAATGTAAATAGGGTGCAAAGGATGTTTAATCAGTGTGAGACCTTATATGATCAATGACATAATATGTAGAATAGGAATTTATGCTCAAAACATGTCATTGATATGCATATGCAACTCATGCCATGAATTATCAATTTAACAAGTAAGAATCTATCCAAAATGATATGAAACAATACTAAGAGTAAGGGATAGGAATTCTCACTGATTTTGGCATAGTTGTCATTCTCCTTCTCTTGTAGTCATCTTCTTGGATTTGTGCATTCAATCATGGATGACTTCAAGTTCCTTGACTTGATTTGAGCTTTTCTACTATAGCTAGCATATCATGCTTACTGTCTAAATGGAATCACAAGCTTGCTAGAAAATGTTAGTGTAAAGTCCTAATTCAAACTGGACTTTACCATTCTAAATCACATAATCAATAAATCAAAATTAGAGTAATAGTCTTTTTATTTGTCTTCAAACTGTGGGATCCCAACTTCTTAAAATATATATTCAAATAAGAAGACTAGCAGAAGCTCAAACGCAGTCAAACGACTAAAAAAGACACAACTTCTTAATGCTGAAAAAGGGCCATGCGCCACGGCTTGTACCACATGCATCATGGCATGTGGTACAGAGCAACATGCTCTATTTTTATTTGTGTCATGCATCGCAATGGGCACATCGTGCGCCACATCGCAGAAATCTTTGCTGTCATATAATAGCTTGGAAGACAAACTTTTTCTATGTGTCATTTCCACATCCGATGTTCGATTAGAGTGATTCAAGCGCCTACACAAAGCTTACAACACATACCAATTAATGGAACAAGTTTGAACTTGATCTGACGGTCCGATCTAAAATTAGACACCTAGGTACAAAAAGTTACTTTTCTTTCAAAAACCTACAACTTGAGCACTCACTTCTCAATCCTTGTCCCATTAGACCACTTCGAGCCTTGAACTAAGTCCAAAAGGACCATAGACACTTGATTAACCCCTCATATCACAAATATCACATCAATTGCTCATTTTGACCTCTCAATGCCGTATTACACAATTGTGAACTTATATGAGAAATACACATACAACACATATTCACATATATATAAATAGACTTATTCCACTTTCAACCCTTTGACTCTCATATATGGGGCTCCGTCTCACCATATGGTTGAGAATCACATTATACTCGACTTTTCTAAAGTGGGCTCTGCATCACCATTTGTGTCAAATTCTCATATAAAACACAATTCACAATCAATACATAATCAACACACAGACATGTATATACAATTGGAAAAAGTTACATACATCATACATTTGCTTGTTTAGCATCTAGACCCACCCACGCACCCTCTCACTGGGGCACCTTTGGTAAGATGCAACATCATATACATATATACATATATACAAGCGAGTTTCATGAAACCTCCTCCTATATCCTCTCGATACAGGAGAAGATTAAAAGAATTACCACATCACTAATTACCACAATCATCAAATATGATATTTGAAAAGGTTTGGCTAAAGACTTATTTCGTAAAATCACTAAAAACCATAATACATAAGAGAATACACTATAGAAGCAATTCATAGACTTGTCTAATGCGTACTGGACACAACCCATAAGCATTTCCATCTCAATTTCATGCATTAAAGCTAAAAAAGTTAGATTGAGAATTGGTCCATGTACCTTAGTGTGCAGTACGTGCGCTGCGACATATGGCACAAGCTACATGCTCAATCTTTTATGGCATGCATCGCAGCCTATGACACCATCGGTGGCGATGTGTTTATCTAAAATTTTTGTTGTCATTTTGATAGCAAAATGATGAATTTTTAACGTGCGTCATTTCTACATACGACGTCCGATCGGAGTGATTTAAGTGCCCACACGAAACTTAGTTCATAACCTAGCTAATGAGATAGGTTGAGACACAATCTAACGGTCTAATCAAAATTTAGATGCTCAGGTGCAAAAAGTTACTTTTCTGACAAATTTGAGCACCTAAGCACTCAAATCGATCCCTTTCTCTCATTAGACCATATATGGCCTTGAATCAAGTCCAAAAGGACCTAATACACCTAATTGACCATAATACATCACAATCATACACATATATCAAAATTTGACCCCTCAACAGTCAATTTCTACATTTCACAATTTCACACAAATTGCCATCAATTGGCATAACTTGGCCTACTTAGCCTTTTTTCTTAACACAAACATATACATTCACATTTATAACACATGTAATACTCAATCTTAGCCCCAAAATTACCCATTTCATCATAATTTTTTACTTGGGCTTAAGATTCACCAATCTCAACAACTTTAGCACAACAAACTCAAATCATAGCCCCTGATTCATTTCATCACAAACATACATACCTAATTGGGCTAATCTAACACTAGCCACGAGTTTTATCCAAAAATCATATAATTCAAATAAACTAAGTATGGTTAAGGAGTTAATCCTAAAACTAACTTAGGAAACAAATCATTTAAATCACTAAACAAATACATGATTGAAAACTAAACCTTTAAAACCTTTGTTTTTAAAAAAATAGGTTTTACCTATAGCGCACGGAAGCAAGTTAGGTGAAAATGGGATAAAAAGATGTTGTCATGATAACCCTCCTAGACCAACTCCGAGAGGCGCCGTTCTATTATCTGGTCGCCGATCGAAGTAATATTAAAACTCACACATCAAATTCAAAGGGTATTATAAGTGTGCCAAATTTCGAAAAGATCCAACGGTTGGATTAAAAATTTGACATGTTACAAGTTTGGTCTTTTTTTGCTGTCAAAAGTTGTCATGACAGCACCTCCAGACTAACTTTCGGAGTGCACCATTTCATCATCCGACCTCCAATTGGAGCAATTCCAAAGTTCACATGTTACTTTTAAAGAGTACTATTAGCATACCAAATTTTGAAAAGATCCAACAGACGGATTGAATTTCGTGCATGTTGCAACATTATCACTGTTGCTGTCATGACAGCACTTTTGCTGTTATGACAACTCCTCCGGATCAAATTCCAGAGTGCGTCATTTCTCTATCCGTTGTCCAATCGACGTGATTCTAAAGCCTACATAAAGCTTATAAAAGGTTTTACTTGTGACTCAAATTTTAGAAATCCAACGGTCGGATTAAGATTTGGACACCCAGATGCAAAAGTATACGTTTTTTAGTAAAAACCATTTTCAAAATTGTTCAAATCTCATCCTAATGGTCACAAACTTATGGAACACTTTGAACACATCAAATAGGACTAAAAACACCTGATAGAAAATTTAAATGATAGAAAAATCCTTTATACCAAAATTTGACCACTCGAGTGCCATTTTTCAAAATGGACCTGAAACCCCAAAATGCACAAATCACACAAGAGTAGCCAAAAACTATTCCAAATATATAGACATATGAATACACACGCTAAACATTTTCACTTGGCTCAGAGATCTCTGTGGGGCCCACGCACCCACTCTCTCTATCCAAGTTGTACGTTTGCCCATAGCATACCATTTGCAATGCAACCACTTTGCATTTGCTTGTGGAATCACATATATACCATAATAGATATTTTCTTGTAGTGGAAACTTGGTCTACTAAATAAATCCATCAAAATCACACCATAACCAAGTTTCTTAGCCATAAGTCTACAAGCAGACATAAATTTATACATAAGCACACAATCTACACATATGTACATATATGTATAGTCACATCCTACTGGCACGCTAATCTTAAATACATTACAATAGATTTGCTCAAAGAAAGGGGTTGTATTTTTTTAGAATTTACAAACAACCCCTAGCTCTGCTCCTTTCCTCATCCTCCACTAGTTCCTTCGCCTGGACTTGAAAATATTGAAAAGAAAGGGGTGAGACAACCACAGTCTCAGTAATAGAGAAATATACATTGATTATTACAAAGTAAGCCATAATTGAATAAACAAATAATAAATTCAATGTAGTATGTAATTTAGCCATTTAAAATGCATGAATGCATGACATAGGCGGTATGGCCTTTTATAACCAACAGAATGTCCCCTGGCACTCTTGAACTTGCAGGTAAACCTTATACCCACTTGTACCTCTACAAGCACAAAACATATTCTAAGGCATGATCTAATCCACTAAACCGCCTATGCCCCTTCGACGTGTATCTTGAACAGTCGAAGCTAACTCCTTCCCAAAGCCAGCTCAACTAACTCTCCATATAAGGGCTACGTTGTCCTAGGCACTCAACCTCACACTTATATGTTGAATTCTCTCCCCCACTGAGAGGTGTCAAACACTTAATACACTAACCATTCTAGTACACTGAGCCCACAATATGTAAGGCAACACTGAGTATTGGCAGTGTGCTATAGAATATTACAAGTCCACATCTTCTCATTGGTGAACTCCCACCAAGGTCATACCTTTTATCTTCTCTACCTTTCTCGAGTGTTGACCACTTCAACACTCTAAAGTAGTATAACATTTATAAATCTCCCTTAAGTGGTTCCTTAACCTATCTAAGGTACCTAACTTAATTACACTTCCTTAAGTGCAACTTCTATTCTTTATGATTACAATACATGCAAACAAATCTCATTTCCTTAAAAACATTTTGTGTTAAACCATTAGAAAACATATTTGCACTATAATCAAAGTAGTACCCCATAGCACCTATAAAGCACATTTAATCTTTTAAAACATGTAATGTCTAATAACTAGTAATATTTATTCAAAAATAGCTAAACAAAGTAATAAGAAATATAAATTCCATTGTTACCTCAACCCTTTGGCACTAAAAGGGTTCCTCTTATATAAAATAGGACTTGGCTTGTTCATTAACTTCTGAACAAATTCCACCAACAATCCCTATAATATATAAGTGATCCATATCACTTATCATGACAAATAGCATTAATGAAGACTATAACTCATACCACACAACTTGGGTCAATGAGTCATAATCCATCCTAATGGTCCATATATTAAACCAACCATTTAATTGTATCACTTAACCACCAAAACATTTATTAGCCATCATTAAGCTAATTTCCAATTTATATATAATTTTTAATCAATTAAAAACATTCACTTTGTGTCACCAACTTTCACCATTAGCCCTTATAATGAAAACCAAACCTTAATTTAAATTTCATTAGATTCAAATAGCACAATTATAACTAAATCAACAGGCCTTAAACCATTGAAGAGCAAAACCCAACCTCTTGGGGTTTGATTTGTGCCCAAACACCTCTTTTCATCTAATTATCCACTCAAAACATTAGAGCACCATATTAAAACTCAAAACAACCTCTCAAGGACCTAAAGAAACCAAAGCTTACAAGAATAAAGCCTTGGGATCAAATTCTAAAAATTGCCTCTTATAAAAATTAAATAAAATCAAGAGGCAAGGAAGAGGATTGAAGTAATAAGTTTTACCTATTGTGTAGCCAAGCTCGCAATGGCCACAAAGCTTCCTGGATCCAAATCTCACTCGCTCTCTTCCTCTTCTTCCTCGCTTCCGTTCATTTCTTTTCTTTTGTTTTTCTTGTTTCCTTTTCATTCTACGTGCTATTTTCCTCTTTAAAAAGCTGATCTAACACTTTGGGAAAAATTACAAGAAAGGGCCTAACATTTTTTTATTATAGCACAAAAGCCCAAGTCAACTTTGGTAATTTTTCCTAAGTTAAAAATAAAATAAAACCAAACTTTTGCTCAGTAAAATTCAAACTTTGAACCTCTATCAAATTATTCTTTAATTTTAATTTAATTATAGATATTTTATTTTATTTTTAAAATAAATTTAGTCTTAAAATTTTCAGGATGTTATAGCTAAGATTCCACAAAATCACCTCAAAACATGCATGCAATCCTATGGCAACTCATATACACATAAATAAACAAGTTTCTTTGATTCATTACACAATCTTAGAAATTTTCACGAGAACGGCACCACTATGCCTGTCCTATTTCTTTCCCTTTCCCTTGATCACTACCTTATGCTGTAAATATGTAACTATGGGGGTGAGATAAAAATCTCAATTACAGAATAATTTGCTTCTAATGATATCACATGCAACTATATGAAAGTAAAGCATAATATACCATTTAAACCTTAATAAAAACAACAAATATCATAAGTTCACTTAAGTCACATCAACGTTTCACTTTCCACCTCTTTATACTACTTTTCACTACTTTACTTGCACAAGTATCATATAGCATACTATACATGCTCACTACTGACCGAACCTCAAATCACCCTGACATGAAACCATAAGTTGCCTAGACCAATGTATACTATCATTGGCCTTAAGCTCACCTTAGTGGTGAAATTACTCGATCAAAGATGTTCTATCTCACTTTTGAACTATAGTTTCCCCCAATACACACAATACCGGTGCCGTTGATTCTAACACCGTATCACACAGACACTAAGAAGTCTCAAATCTCCAACACCATGCCTCAATAGGCACTAAGAATATCTTCTCCAACACCGCACCTTATAAGGCACTAAGGAGGTATTTCTCCAACACCACACCTGTTAGGCACAAAGAGAATATTGCCATATGGTTTTATCACCACTTCTCTACTCGGGTGAACTCCCACCCTTATAATCATACTTTTTAAACCATTCAAGGTTCCTCATTATCACTTTACATGTTTTTTTCATACATAACATATATATATTAACACATTGTTTGACATGTGCTTTTATTCAATGAAAAGCTATTTCATGAAACATTCACACAATGCTATAAAACATGCTTAATCTAAAACAAGTTCATGCACTGTATAACATACTCACACACAGTTACAATAAATAGTCAAACAAAGAAAGAAAGTTATTCATGTACCTCAAACCCTTTTGTCACTAGAAATGTTACCCATGGATTTCAACCACCACAACAACCTATCTCAAGCTTCCTTTCTCAACTCACACATCTAATATGCCAATTTGAACACATTTGGCACATGTAGTCATTTGGTCCATTTTGACCAAAAACTCATTTACTATTTAGGGCTATATTCAGTTGTAAACTCTTTTCCATTTATCCATTCTAGGTTCATTACTACTCGATTACTACTTTACATTCACCTCAACTGGTCTTATTTTACTCAAATTAAATTTCTACCCTAAAATCTCTCTTTAATGGCCAAATTGAGCCTACAGGTTCAAAGCTCTACGTTCAGCTTTAAACTAGTTGCAAAGCTCTAATTTAACTTGTAGGAACCTTTATTACTATTAAGCAAGAATCAAATGCCCTTAAATTCCACTGATTCCAATTTCATTATAACTCATTTTCAGAGAAATTGTATAAAATGGAAGTTAAGAGTTATACGTAGATTACCCGCTAAGTTATCTATCAGAAGCACCTTCCACCGCTCTGAAATAGCTTGCCCTAGCATACCCTTCACTTTCTCTCTCTCCTTTCGTGTGTTCTAAAATTCTCTCCTCTAACATTTTTAAAATTTCATAACTTAAGAATCATTTTGTAGTCTATAAGCTATGGTGCATGCAGCACAAGCTGCGGCGCGT
>NW_026557515.1:0-19548 GCF_029017545.1 Prosopis cineraria | reverse complement strand
CTTATTGAATAACCGTGCTCAAAAACTGGCTATACTTTTGATACGTTTGAAGGAATACCACCTTAGCAAAAAAGAAAATCAGCTTTGGCTAAGGAAGGCAATATTAGAGTATGGCAGAAATTTGTATGCCTTGCATTTGTTGGATAAAAGCCCCCTTTTTTGTAGCACGAATACAAGCCTGATTCTCTCTCTCTCTCTCTCTCTCTCTCTCTATATATATATATATATGAAAGGGGGCACCCGGGGAGAATTACATAATATTGGATATAGAATCAAATTCAGCTCTAGGACGTGGAGAACATAGTGAAGCATATAATAAAAGAAAACCTCTGTTAAGATTCACCACATGCACAAGGGACTTTCCAAGCAGAGCACAATAAAATCTGCTATGGACTATAATACAGATGTCTCCAAAGACAGGGAAGAATTAAACTAACCTAGTCCTACATCGAAGTGAAGGTTAATTTTATTAATAAAGTGCAAATATTTAAAGACCTAATTTGACCAATCAAACAGTGAATGGTTTGAACAACTTCAAGAGATACGGTTGTTATAAACTTTGTGTGTTTCCAAATTATTTTCACATTAAAAAATTCCTCCAACATTTCCATCACAATACAGAGTAGGATCACAGTATTGGACTCAGAACTTACAGACCAATTCCAGGACAGTACTTACTATCATTAAGACCATCATTATATATTTACAGGAAAATATTACATAACATGCGATTTTCAGAAATAGTTTTACAATTTCATAACAGATATGATCTAACGGCATGGGATATTCTCACGAGAGTTTTATATTATGAGTCATACAACTACAAAACTGATATTACCTCAGCAGATAAGCTTTTGCCTTTCTAATTGCAGGTTTTTCCCCAGATAAAGCTCCTTCACCAAATAGAGTGACAGCATCTTTAACAGACTGAAAAGGTGGACTTGTATCAATCTCTCCAACCTCTGGTTTTGGACTCGGAGAATTAGGAGCATTCTGCCGATTTTTTGCCACCATAGTGTGTTCTATGCAAATATCAGACTTGGAAACCAATCAATCAAAACCTATTACAAGAAAAAAAAATTGAAACATTGATTATAATTGAAATTGTAAAGAATGAAATCTAAATATAGAAGTTCACATGCCAAAGACAGTTGCTAGCATTCTATCCCCCTCCCTCTTTCCTCCTTTTTCTAAAGGTTTAAAAACCCAAAAAAAGATAAATAAATAAAAAAAAGCCGTAAGCTGCCTGCCTAAGATGCATGAGCAAGGTTGGCATCGCAGCAATCACCATGGATAAACATCCAACTTTGGATTAATCTTGTAAATGGTCTGCTAAAGAAAGAAGCCTATGTGTGCTGCACGTGCAAAGATTCTTGTTCTATCTTTAGTTCTCCTTTCAAATCAAGGATTAGGATTAAGACTAATAGGATCATCAATAGCCCTGTTTCTCTCTTGAAAATTTCTAGGCTTTGCAAGTATTCTCCCACAGCTAAGAGCATAGAACCAGCTCTTATTCGTGTGTAGTGTCGAGGTAGGTGTGACTCTACTGAATTCACAGCATCACCAGCCTCTGGTTCATGAAACATTGATCTTCCTTTTCAAAGTTATTCTATTTATCATCAACTTAGTATTGATAAAGTTCTTGTTTGTCTCCAGGATTCCATAATAAACGTTATCAAGTAAAATGTTTAAAAACAAATTTATTCCTTCCAAATGAGCGACTTCTAGAATTAAGCCGCACATTAATTCCATCAATACATCCATCCACCAAAAAATTTAATCATATTTCAGCACTTAGCCTTAACTGCATACAAAGTGCACCCATTTAAAAGACATTATTTCTGAGAATGTTGGTTGTTGCATAGTTTTTGTGCTTTTACATCATTAGCAACAGAATCTACAGAATTACACTTTAGGCCTCATATTTTCACCAGAGCTTTGTAACAAAGACGCGCAGGCAGATTGTCAAAAATAAAAGACCCACAGATAGAAAGATAAGGGTTGACTTCAGGTATAACGCCAATTGTCAAATATGCAAGTAATTCTTATTCTGTAAATGAAATTTAAATTTAAATTGATCTTATACAGATATTACTTAAACCAAAATAATAAGGTTAAAAAAGAACTTGATGCTGGAAACAATCCCATTGGTTGCGGTTTTCGCTAACAAGACCCAGATGCTATCCACTCTCGATCTCAATTCCGAACGAAAAAAGCTTAAACTATGAAAGAACGCCAAATAATTAAAAAAGATGGACTTTATTTCCAGTTTTCCATAGAATTTTCCAACACTTACAAAACTGCAGAATGGAGACTAATACCACATGAAGTCGCTCGGGGCATAAACAAGCTCATCAAACGGCCTGAAAATGACAGAAGCAATGCAGGAAAGCCAAAAAAAAAAAATTATAATGATCAGCAAGCAAGCAAAAAGTGGCAAATATTCAGCTCCAAAAAAATATTGCTGGGAAGATAAACAGACCTGAAAATAGCTTAATCCCAACAACCTAAGAAAACCTCAAGAAGACAAACCGATGATAAACCCTAAAACTATGAACGTCAAAATCAGAAAGCCACCAGGAACAGTCATCACCCCTCCAATCGTCCATCAGCAGCGACTTCAAAAACCCGTCAAGGATCTTTACTTTCCTCGATACCCAAAATACCGACCAAACCAAGAAACCGAACAGGACATCCACTCGTAAATTTTCGTGGGCCAAAAAAAAAGCCAAAAAAGAATCTCCTTTCAAGCCTCGAAACCAGCACCTTAAAATACCAAGATACTAGAAAATCTTTGGAATTGAATCGTACAGCGAATTTTAGGCGTAAAATTCTTGAAACGCCTACGGAGAGAACAAGAGAGAGAAAGAGAGCCTGCGAGAGATGGGCTTAAAGTTTAAACTTTGAAAACGCGAAAGCTGTTGAGGACAAATTTTCTATCAGCAAGCCAGTTCCCGGAGAGAGAAAAAAAGCTTTGTCCTGTTCAATTGATGATTTAAGACGATGTGGTATTTGGACAATACTGTCCTTGAATATTTCTATTTAAGTTTCGTATATAACCTAAAGTACGATGCGAAGGAGCGGGAATGCAGACTGAGGAAAGTGTCGGAGGGAAACAGGGATTCGGTAGGATGGGCACCGTCGTGCTCAGCACCCCGAAACGTTGTAGTTTCAACAACGTTTTTTTTATTCTTTTTCTTTCTTTAAAATCACAAAATTATTATTATTATTATAGTAAATAAATATTATAAAATTATTGTTATTATTTTTTAAAAGCCAAATTATTACATAAACTTTGACCTTAACAATTCAAACTATATTAAAAAATTAAAATATAATATAAAACATTTTTTAAATTTTATTGACTATACGAGATGTTCCTATATGAGAGACAATTTTATTTAAAAAAAATAACTAAACATTAAATGTAAATATTTTTTTAATAAAAATTTAAATATTAATTTATGATATTGTAAAAATTAGATCATTTTGTTAAATTAAATTTTTGTTCTGTATTGTTTAGGTCATTTTTCCTAATTTTTTTAATATTTTTTAAATTATTGAGATTAAAATTATATGTACTTGAGTCAAAAAAGAACTTTATTTAATATTATAATAACTTTATAACATTTATTTTATTGTTATAATAATAATTTTGTGATCTAAAAAAAAAGGACAAAAAATCCTGAAACTATACCGTTTTCTCTGGTGCTGTGCACCACGGAGCACGGAAACCGAATCCGACCCAACAGGGATAGCAGTGTGAGAAAAAGTCGGAAGAGCGACTATGTGCCGCGTCAGCAGTAGCACTGTCAAAGTAAACACAGGCCGATGACAGCGACGAGGCAGAGCAGATAAAGGAAAACGAAAGTGTGGGAGGAAGACAGCACCATCGTCTTCCCGTCGATGGCAGTGTCCCTTTCCTTTACTTTTATTTAATGTTTAAATTAATATGTGCGTGTGTGGGAAAATCATTTATTATTTAATAAATTATTAAATATTTTCTTTGCCCCAATTTATAAGGTAAAATTTGATGAAATTATACGCATGAATAAAATTTATTAAATATAATATACAATCTTACTTTTAAAAAATAAAATAATTTTTTTAAGAATACGCTTCATTTACTATAACATTAAAAATTAAAATTAGAGAACAATAAGACAAGAAATATAATACTGAAAGAGTACATTCAACAAAATTTTATTTTTATTAATTTGTTTTATATTTCATAATTTTCTTGTACACTGTCATAACACTGGGATAAGATAGAATATAGGAAAAACAAAATCATCACTCCCTATAGTTTAATTGGATTTTTCTTTTAATCTCTATAATTTTTTTAATATTTTTAGTCTCTATAATTTTATTATTTTTAATGGTTTCAGTCTTTATCAAAACCCAAAATATAGAATATATGTGATAATCATCAACGTAAAAGGATTAATTTTTGCACGTGTAGAAGAAATTTTTCTAGTTTTGTGTTAATTGTTTTAGGAGGAAAAAGAATAGAAGAACGCAGACTAGCATGGTAGATATAAATCTTTATCTATATTTGGGAGTGATGAGGTGGCATTTTTTTTTTTTTGACCTGGGACGAGTGGATTTTAGACAAAAGCTGTTTGACCACCACATGGATTGGTTTGTGAAATGGACAGCTATTAATTGCTAATTACTTTATATGTATACGTGTATATATATTTCACGTACGGTTAACTTACAAAGTTGGACTATACTATGCTTGTCAACAATCTGGCACAGCTATTTTTTTCGGCTCTTTTTTTTTTTTTTCCTTTCAATCTGTTTTTTGCATTATTACTTGTTGAAAATATCGTGCACAGTGCACACCAAGCCAAACTTCTTGAAAGGTTTCTCATTACCACCACCAAAAAGGGGCTCAAATTATTACTCACTTGTGTCCTGCGCATAAATTTGGATTGTTCAACCTTTAGCCCGTTCCAATCAGTTCAATTTCATCCCAATTATATTAAAATAGGTCTTTCTGGATCTAAAAAAATGGAGATGAAACTCTATGGAATGGGAAGAGACAGATAGAAGACGTGATTGGCCTTAAGACAACCTATCTCATCTTAAATATTATATATATATGTGTGTGTGTTATTTTGTTATTTAAAAAATACATTAATGATATTATATTAATGTAATTTATATTTATATTAATTATGATTTTAATGTGTGCAATTCCTATCTAAAACTAAAAAATTTTTATATTAATAATTTTAATGACACAGAGTAAGCAATACAAGATAATCTCTTTCTTTACAATATATTAATTATACTAATATAATTTATTTCTCATATATATATTTTAATAATTTTTATTTATATCGTATTTTTTGTTTTATCTTCAAAAGAATTACCAGCTTAACATATTTCAATTAAAGAAGAAGAATAGTAGCTTGATGTTGTGCTTGACTTGTCTGTTATTGTTGCTCCTATAATCAAAGATCACCTGTAATTGCTATCATAATGTGTTATGTCTTATGTAATCTTGACTTTAAGTTATATACTTGTAATTGTGATTTATGTAATTCAATAATTAACTTTAAATTGTTATCATTATATACTCATGTTATTTTAATTTTAAACTTTATAAATTATGTTGTTTAAACTTTTAATAAATATTTTTATCCATGCATTTCTTTCATATTGTTAGCTTCATCAGGATGGTAGAACGTCTCGATTCTTAATAATATAGGATGACTTTTAAGACGAGACAAGATATGAAAATAAAAATTCAATCTCAATTACTTTTTGAGGACAGGACATGGGACAAGAGTGTCACAGTCCCGTCATATCCTATGGACGTCCATGATATAAATAATCATTTATAATATGCATATTTTCCTTTTTCTGTTTTTATATGAAGAAATAAATTGTATTACACAGTTTAAAAAAATTGATTAACTATAATAATTATGTTTTGTAAATAAAAAAATAGACCAAAATACCTTTGTATTTAATCAAAACAATGCTACATTTTGTTTCTCTTGAATGAAAGTCATAAGTTTATAAAGGGCAATTTACAAAAATTATAATAAATGCTTATTAATATATATAATTTTGCTTATAAATAAAAATAAAACAACAAGTGGCAAATTCTTTAACATATAAAAACAAAAATACAATTTCTCTTGTATACAACGCTCCATTCTATTCATAGAAAAATTGTGATGGTGTAAAATTAGAAGAAATTTTTATTATATTATCTCCATCTTAAATTATAAAAAACTAAAGACAATAATTATACATATCAATAAAACATAATAATAATACTTTATAAATTTATTTTTTTAAAGTAACACTGTAAACTCTTAAGAATATCCATTACCTTGTAATATTATTTCAATTTTCTCCCTACTTGGATGATAATATAATAAAATATTATTAATGAAACTTTATCTTTTTAAAAACTCTTATATATTTTATGATAATAAATTTTTTTTAAATTATTTTATAAGTTGAGATGAAGAGAGTAACACAAGGCGACTTTTAAGGTTGGTGTTGTCTGGCATATTGTGTTCATCTCAAAGCCTAGGTTTATGTCAAGCTGAGTCTCACCTGGCTTAGGTATATGCTCCCTCTCGTGACTCATCTTGCGGGCTAAAGTTAACTGAGAATAATTATTAAGAAGTGGTGGTCGATATTTTCAAATTTGTAAAAAAAAATTGTATATCTTTTTAATTTTTCATTTATTAAATTTAATTACCATGTCTGTGCTCAATGTTGAAGAGGGGGCAAGATGGAAAAAATTAGCTACCATATCTTTATCGATCGTATATCAAAAAATATTAATTCGATCTAATTTATAAATTATTTTTAATATGTTTTATTAAAATAAAAAAATCTTAAAATTTATTAATTTTATAAGTTTCAAATATCACCTCCTCTTAATCAGACACATATTTTAATAATACATTTTCTCACACCAATTTAATAAAATAAAAGAAAAAATTGTAATAAAAAAATAATTGAGTTAAATATTAATTTGCACTCTAAACTATAGGTCCAGGGATAATTTAAATTTTAAATTTTAAAAAGATATATTTTGCATCTTAAACAATTAAATTGAGATAATTTTATCCCTACTGTTAACTTTCAACAAACGTCCGTCAAATTCATTTGAAGAAAATTGCACTTTAAATTCCAATTTGATAGACATTTCCTAAGGATTCAAAATGCACTTTTTAAAAAATTTAGGATTTAAATTGTATATTGATCCTAACAATGTTACAATTTTCTAGAATACAAGAATGAGGAATTAAAAAAAGATAAATAATAATGATGATGATGAAACTATATAAAAGAAGATTATAAATTGTAATAACGAGTAAAGAAATTTTTGATAAAAATTATAGTAGGTATGAATGAGACAGTGTCGAATTAATTATTTTTGTTCTTGTTAGGTGGAGTTTTGATAGGTAATCAATGACAGTAATAGGAGGAGCATAACATAATTTTTGCTATAAACACACTTTCATATTTTTTTTCTATTTATTCTTTAACGTAATGGAATTTCATCACAATATCATTCTATATTAGGAAAAATCTAAAATATATTTTCACAATATATTCCTCTTCAAATATTTTTTTCTCTATCTCTTTATTTATCATAAAAATATTTAGTTCTTTTTATAAATTTTTATTTTTTTAGCGATCATTTAATCGAGGATGAACATCCAAATAATTTTTAATAAATTATTTTTTTAAATTTATAGTTTAAGATTTAAATTGATGTTAATCCAAAAACATTTTCTTTTTCTCGACTTTTATAAATATAAACACCATTCGAGGGAGGACAAGCTTAAACAAGTCGCTGAACCTTGAACTCTCCTTTCCTCGATCAAGAATACCAGCTTCGTTCCAAAGTTCTTTGTGGTCGTAAAGGTCTTTTATCTAAAAATATAAGAACAAAAGGCTGTGACATAGTCGTATAAAGAGAAAACAAGAAAAAGTCAAAATACAGCAATAAACTATGTATAACCTTTTTTCATATAAATGCATTTTCTACCTCAAAGAAGAGGTGTAAATGTTTAATACCCAATGGCATTTTAAATAATACTGTCTCTAATTAAAAGACACTGCTCAATTTAAAAATTTATATTCTACATTCTAAACCCTTCAAAATCACTAAAATTTTTCAGTAGGAGAAAAATAAACGTAAAAAGCACCAAGATCACAATTTTCATCAACCAGGTTAATTTCTTCCCTTTCTTTTTTGGGACAAAAGAAATCTTAATCCATGGTCTTCTCTGATGAAGAGCCCAATAATAAATTGTTTTTCCCAAATTCACTATTTTATCCAAAAAAAAAGGAAAGAAAATTATTGCTTTTCCAACCAAAGTCTCACTTTGACGTCTTAGAGTGTGTTTGATTTGAAGAAAGAATTTAATGTTATTTTATTCGGTTTAGGAGGAAAAGGAAGAAAAAATAATTATATATAACTAATTTTACGTTTATTTTATCAGTGTTAAAATATTAGAGAAGTGTATTTGCATTTTTTTAATTTATCACAAAAGATATATTGGTTAAGGTATGAAAATTTTTACCCCTCCCTTCCAATTTTCAAATCAAACAAAAGGATGGGGGCAAAATTCCTTCCCTCTTCTCTAACCAAACATCCCTTAAATTTTTTGTGTGCAACATTGATTTCTACGTACATTCTTTCTTCATTATTATTATATACTCATCATTTCATGTGCATATTATTTTCTTGAGAATGAAAAAGAGAAGGCAAATAACATTTTGAGGCTTCTAAAGATGAACAAACACGTAAAGGGATGAATGGCGATTGCAATATTAAGAAATTGAATTATTATTATAGCTTCACTCGAAAAACGGAAAAAACTATTCGTGCAGTACATATTTCATCTCGAACCGACCGTGTATCAGGAGAAAAACATTGAAAAAATTATGATGTTTAAATAAAAATACCATTACCAGTAACAAAAAAATTCATCATCGGTATATTTATATGTGATTCATCAGAGTTTTACGTATAAGAAAAAAATTGATAATATTCTAGTGCTTGTGGACTATTTCGTCTCATTAATGGTGAATTGCTTAATTTTTACAATAATTTTAAGAAAACATTTCTTCCAAAAAAATGTGATACATGATGGTTAATTTGATGGTGAGCTAAACAAAATCTGATGGGAACTTATTATAAAATATACATAATGACAATTTATAAATTAAAAATTATTCTTTAAATTTGAAATAATCAAAAAGATATTGTAGGGACAAGAGATCTGCCGAACAAATTTAGGGTGCGTGGGGAATGGGGATGGTACTGGCAAGTGGCAATATTTGGTTTCCTGATTTGGGCTGCATTGAACATTGGCCCATTAATATATGTTCGAGGGCTTGAATTATTTGGGCCCATGCCATGATCTTGAACCAAATCGACTCCTTTGGTTAAAAAAAAAAAAAGAGTTTTAAGAATTTTTTTACCGCAGCCTTCTATAGAAGGCAGACATGTTGGATGGATAGCTGAGCACTACATATAAGTACTTTTTTCAACGATGGTTCGAATTTTGGTTCACCATACTATAAGAAATTAGCCCATTTTATTAAGTCAATGTTCGTTAGGTTAAGTAAGGATCTTATGTCCGGAGAATCATCTCGCGTAACGAATGTATAATGTCAATGCAAGACTAGAATCCTAAACTTGGCCATAAGAAGGTGGTGTCGTCACTGGGCAACGTTTATTGTCCTTTGAATACTAATCAACTTGAAAGCTAAGATAATTCATGTGTGTTCTATAAAAGTGAGCTGTTGTTTTGGTATGTGTTCTATAAAAAATAAAAATAAAAAGGCTCATTTTCAATATTGATTATTTCATATGAAATCATTTATGAGGCGATCGAAATTACTTTTATGAGTGCAAAGTTATGATCAAATTAGGTGGCTTGGCCACTCACTTTTAAATTTTACAACTCACTTTCGTTTGATTGGTTGCAAACGTTAAATCAATTTATCCTAAAATTTGGAGTTTAAATCATGGCATATACAATCACATTAAAAAAAAATGTCAAAAGTATTTCTGATGTAATTATGGATTGTCATTGATAATGACACAATTTCACACAATTAAGGTTTTAAAATTAGTTTGAATGGATGATGATAATATATTTAAGCTTTTCAAATTATTGAGCGATCAAATGGAAAAAAAATTATGCTTGCAACATTTTTTACCAAAAAAGAAGGATTTGTGTTTTTAACTTTTTTTTTTTTTCAAGAAAGGAAGGAAATGTGTTTGCATGCATGTGTTAGTTGATTAAATTCATTATTCTGGACGGCCGGTCCAACTTTGGCTGAGAATTCTTTGGGGAAAATGTGCAAGAAAATGGCATACAAATGTACTTTCATCATTCAAAAAATGGCTCCAGATCACACTTACTCTGTACGTTTTTATATATAAAATATTTTTAATTAAATCTCACATATTAATAAAAATTTATTATTTAATTAAACTCACATAAAAATATAATAATTTTTAATTTTACTCTTAATAATATCATAATGATGGTAGAAAAATATATAATTGATGATCTATTTTATTTCTTACAATAAAAATAAAATTATTTAATTATTTAAAAATATTATTGTCACTTTTTCTATTTAAAAATAAAATAAATTTTTTAAAAAATACTTTATAGGATGGAGGGAGCGCGAAGGAGCTTGGCTAGTACATGGAATGTCCTCAAAATTACAACCAAATGGGACCTTGGAAATGGTAATATGGTTCGATTTTTGGAAAGATTGGATTGGAGACCTTGGCTCCCTTTGCCATTTGTCATCCACTCCTTTTTTCCTTTCTGAATTTGAAAAACTAAAGCCAAAGTCAATGACATCTCACTAGTGACGGATCATGTACTGTTACATCAGCATACAAATTGCCCATGGCAGATAGTTGGGATGATGGCAATTCTAATTGGGATCTGCCATGCAAATTTCAGGATCATTTCCACTCGCCAAAAAAAAAAATCATTATTCTGGTAAAGCTAGCATTTGTAGCAGTGGTAGGGTTATTTTTGTCCTTCCATGATCCATTCTATAAATAAAAAAAATACCCTTGCTGTTGATGATGAGAAGCACTGAAGCAGGATACATGGAACCAGCCACGTGGAGGAAAAAGAAGCATTCAAATTCTAGGGTGCTGAGAACTTTTTCATCGGCCGCCATCCTCCTCACCCCAATAATTATCAAGTTGTTCTTTGCTTTTTTAAAAAAAAAAAATTAAAACACTTTTTGTCTAAATGAAAACGACGCGTTGTCTTGCGTACAAAGTTTGGCACGAATTATAGTAATAGAAACTTAATATAAAAATTCAGGTCAAGTTATTATTGTAACAAAAAAAAAAAAGATCGATTTGATCACAATTTAAGTAAAATTTTAACTATTAATTTTAAAATTAATGTCTTAATTAATTTAATAACCAATCAGGGTTTGGTACCTTGAATAAATCATTTTTCCCCTTTTTGGCCACAATGCCGGAGCCAATTTGAAAGTGCTTTTCTCCCTGCTCTTTTCATTTAAAAATAAAATATTTTTAATTAAATTTTATCTTTAATAAAGTAATTATTTATTTTTTAATTAACTTTATTTTTTAAATTTATCCCTATTAAACACCCTACAATAAATATAAAGTCATTAATAATAGAGGTACTTTTTTAAAAAAGGCAATAATTATATCTCAAAAGATTAAAAATGTCTTACATTTTTTAACATCTAACTCCTAAAAAATGCCTCATATTTTTAAACGGGGGGGTGTATGACTGATATTTGGAGACGAACACTGGGAAATTAATCAGTTGAGGCAAAATTTATTTTTAAAATAAATATCAATATTTTTTAAAAATATAATCTTCAATATTTTTAAATTACTATAAATATAAAATTTATTAAATTAAATATCAAGTTATAATTTATAAAACATAAAATTATAATAATATAAAAATAATAAGTTTTTTGTGCAACCAAAATTTTTATAAATACTATAAAATAATAATTTCTTTAATTTTATTATTTTTAAATAAATTTTATTATAACTATTTTTTATTTAAAATTATTATATACATATAAGTTTCCGGTTCAAGTAAGTTTTAGGAAGAGGAGTGGATTTTTTTTTTTAAAGAAAGCGAGTGATTTTTTTATGAGGGTAGCAACTGAAATTATTTAGAAAATCAAGCTAATTAAAATCTTTGAAGGCATAATTTATAATTTTCATCTACGGGCCACCTCTAAGTATCGGGGGAAGAAAAGGCTAAGTTTAAAAGTAACAAAATTTAATATCTCTTAGTATAAATAGTCATGATGCCTGATGAGATTTTCTCGCCTTCTCTCTACATACGTGTAAATATCGACGGTGATGATTGTTTTAAGCCACGTGAGCTGTTTTTTAATTAAAAAATAAAAAAATATTTTTTGGATCCAATAATTAAGTGCATCTAATGATCGATGTTTTGCATGTGAAGATTAGATGGACCTAACTGCTTTTGGAAGGTTTGGTTTCGTACCAAATTCCACGCTGCCACTATATTATAGCTATAAATTATTTTAATCAAGTTTTTGGGTTTTTAAAAGGAATGATAAATTGTACCGTCCCTTGAATTGGTTGCAATTGTTGATTTAATTTTTAAAATTTAATTTTTATCAAAAAATATTTAAAGTTTCATAACTATATATAAATATTTGGTTTTTTTTTTCCTTTCAAACGATAATGATTAATTATATTTATATATAACTTGACAATGCTTGAATATGACTCAATAATATTAGAGATTAATAATAGTATAAAAAATAAATTTTATTCATTGTAATTTTTTTGATAAAAACTAATTGAATAATATCATCACCCACTTTTCAAATTTTATATAATGCAGAGGAGATTTAATTTTATAAACTACTTGTAATGTACTTAATTTGAAAGATAAATTGTATTATTCACGATTTGTAAAATATGTCTTTTAAAGTTATAAATATTTCAGTCCAGATTTGAAATTACATATATATATATATATATATATATATTAAAAAGTTCCTTTTTTTTCCTTGAAAATAAGGAGAGATCCAAATTGGGATCTGCTAAGACAAAGATGTAATTGTCCAACGCCCAAAGAATCATCGTTCATATTAAATTGCGTTGTTAAAAGTCCATATTGAATTGGAGGATTATTGGTTAGTCTAGGCCAATTAATCCGTGGAAAAGATACATAATCATGCAATAATAACAACAATACAAAATATAGGAGATTTAAGGCTCGGAGACGATAATTTGGTTTCTATTTTTAAAAATAAAATATACAAAATTGTTTGAATAACTATTTTAATTTTAATTACTTTTTTATTTTTTATTTTCAAAATAAAAAAATAAAACATCTTAAAACTGATCTCATTTTATTTTTTAAAATACAGTATATTTGATTACTGTAACACTTAACCTGGTGGTAGAGCCAAGATCCAAAATTAAGGGTACAAGATAATTTAATTTAAAAATCAATAATTTTTTAAAAATAATTTAAATAATTAAAAATAATAATTGCATTATGAGTTTAACGATTTAAATATAAATTTAAATCTAAATACATGTATATTTTATGGTTCATATTCTGGATTGGGTTCATCCCTGTAGTAATCGAGTAATCGGCTGAACTGAGTTTTCGAAATGAAAGCGTAAGCACTCAACAGGACTACCTCTCGTCAAAGCGAAGAAAGAGGGGGTTCTGTTGAGTGCTTAATAATCATAAGATTTTTATTCGTATAAATGACAAAATAGAAAACTTTTTTCGATGTTTCAAAAAAACTCCATTTCCCTTTTTTTTCTGATGAAATTTTTGAAAAATGAATTTCATTAATTGATTCAAAACATCTCTTCCTCGATAATATCTGTCAATACTTTTAAAGTTAAAATAAAGAAAACGAAAGGAAAACAAAGAAGAAATCGTTAAATTATTTTAAATTTAAATTAAATTTAAAAATAATTTAAATAATTAAAAATTATATATTTATTAATATTAAGTGAAATATAAATTTAAAAGTACTGACATGAAGTTTAACGATTTAAATACTGTCACTTAGTGTTTGAGTGCGCTTACGGAATCCATTTGGCTACCGAGCAATCAAGGAGTCACTTGACCGCTCAGTGTCGTGAGCCACCAGGACATCACTATTCTCTCTCCACGTGAAACTGTCACATTAACGTACGCAGACCAGAAATGAGATATATCATACATGTAAATACAGAGAAAGAGCTGAGATAAGTAGAAAGATAGATTAACAGACAACACATTGACATAGAGAGAGAGAGAGAGAGAGAGAGAGAGAGAGATGAGAATGGGAAGCAGAGGAGAAGAGACGGAAGCATGTGATGATGAAACAGGCTCCATGTTATATGAGGCGAAAGAAGTAAAATGGAGAGGAGCTTACAGGGTGTTTTCTTGCACAATTTTCGCAGGTACGTTTTACGTTAATGTTGTGTTTCTTCTAGATTAATGACGCCTTCATGAACATAATTACACAGTACATAGTACATACTCATGATTGTGTGTGTGTATGAAGGGATATGCATGATATGGGGGTACAGAATAAGGAAGGTATTTGCCGCCGGAGGAGGAGGAGGAGGAGGATGGGTTCATGTGTGTATGATGTGGTCGGAGATGTGCTTCGGAGTGTTCTGGATTCTCACTCAATCTCTTCGTTGGACTATTCTCCATCACTCCCCCTTCAAACACATCCTCTCCCGCAGGTAATTAATTAATTAATTAAATCTCCTCCTCACTTTCATGTTTCCATTTTTATCCTTTTCTCAAATGGAACTTTTCATGATTAATTAATGTTGTTTCCAAGCATTATTTAAATCCTCTCATTCAATGGGTGCAATTGTCCATCAGTTCCTCCTTATCTTCTTATCTGTAGCGAAAACAGAGCCAATCGACATGGTGTCAACCTCTGTCCTGGTTAGTAGATTTGTATATCGATATAGATTTAGATGCTCCCCTTTTCTTTTGTAATATATGAAAATTTTAAGCTCAACCGTGACAAGTTTAAGAGTTTTAATAATAATATGATAAATACATAATTTATACAAAAATTGCATGCTCTGTAAGCAAAGGATTTGAGATAAAAACTAATGCATATATATTATACTCCATCCATTAAAAAAAAATAAATATTTTTTAAAAGGGTTGAATATTAAAAAATATAAGATAATTTTAAAATTTTAGTATTTTAAAGTATAATTAATGTGTTTTTTTTAAAGTACACATGATAATAAACTATTTTATATTCATTTTAAATTTAAATATTTTATTAAATTAAATAAATATAAAAAGATGATATTAGTTTGAAGACAAGTAATTAATTTATTAAAAAGTGAAATTCAATAAAAAAATTTCTTAAATTTTTAATAAGAAAGTAATATGTAACTCATCTTTATCTAATACTTATTATACGTCACATTCACATGCGAACTCATTGTGTCATTACTCAATACACATTAAAAGGTTTTAGTTTCTAAAATTGTGGTCGACTTGAATAAAAGACCACGTGATTTTTCATTAAGAAATCAATCATTAAATTTACAATCAACTATGCCCAAGTCATGACACATGTTGCACAGATACTGATACATGTATTGGATATGTCAATATTTTTATTTTTAAATATATAAGATACGATACGTTTTTTATACGTGCAAATATATTCATAAAAAATCATAAAAACATTAAAAATGTAATTTTAATTTAAAAAAATATCCAACTCAATATATATATATATAGTACTTTATAGAAATACTGATCAAAATATCATCATTAATTATACTCTTATTTCGTCTTTACCAATTGCTTGCAGTCTAGTCTCTGCTAATAGTTTCATATTTAGGGTTTATATGTCAAAAGATTATATTTTTGTAATTTTTATAATTAAAAATAATTTTATCCTTTATTATATCTAAAAATTATTTTTTAAATGAAAATATAATTTTGAATTTAAAAGCAAATCATAGAAATATAGCAAAAATAAAAAAATTAATATCATAATATTTAATAAAATTTAATTTTTTAAAAAATAGCCTCAAGTATCGGCTTATCAACTCGTAATTTAAAAGTATCGAATACATATTAAAAAATAAAATTTTTTAAAATTAAAAAAATAATGCTTTGAAACTCTATGGATATACATATTGAAAAAGTATCGAGAGTATTAGTATCGAATACAATACCAATATAGATATGTGATGTATTTGAAGTATTGATACTTCATAGGTCATGACATAGGGAAATGGATGACTTGTTATTGATGTGTGCCAATGATGTGTCACTTATAATGACCAGAATGATCGCAATTGGAGGGATTGGTTTCTTAATGAAACGGACAACGACCTTGACCCAAGTTTAATCACAATTTTAGAGATCAAAACTATATCCCCCCCCCCTTTTTTAAAATAAATAGTGTGAGTTGACGATACATTGTGTGTTAATTTATACGTACGTAAAGGTAAATAAATTAAATAACTTGTGCCGGGACATGTGAATTTACAGATATGGTGAAGAGGAGCTACCAGGAGTTGACATATTTGTGTGCACGGCAGATCCAAAGTTGGAGCCACCAAGCATGGTGATGAACACATTGTTATCAGCAATGTCTTACAATTATCCTGCAAATAAGCTCAGTGTTTATCTCTCTGATGATGGAGGTTCTGAGCTCACTTTCTATGCTCTTCTCAGAGCTTCTCTTTTCTCCAAGCATTGGATTCCTTTCTGCAGAAGATTCAACATTCAACCCAGATCTCCTGAGGCTTACTTTTCCCAGAATTCTGGGGCCAGCCATCAAAATCATCCAAAATTCTCATCCATCAAGGTAATTAATGTTAATATAACTTAACAAAAGCAATGAGCATATGTATCTATATAAGCTGAATAGTTCAATATGGTTTTTCAGAAATTATACGAAGATATGAAAAGTGAGATAGACTCAGTTGTAGAAAAAGGAAAGGTTCCGGATGCAGTGAGGAGCCAACACAGAGGATTCTCAGAATGGAATGCCAAAGCCACAAAGCAGAACCATCATCCCATCGTGCAGGTACATGTATATATGTATAACTTATGGGAGAAATTAATCATCTTGTTCCTACAGTTTTAATTTATTGAAACTCAATCTGATAATTTTAGCATGATTAAATAAAACCCAATTCATAAACCTTGATTCTTGCAATTCATATTTAAAATGTTGGCATCTATATTTTAAAAAATAAAATTATAAAAAATAAAGTCATTATTAAAGTTTAGAGACTAATGTTTTAAATGCCTAAAATCACAATGATTGAGTTGCATATGTTAAGTTCTAAAATTTAGAGGCAGAGTTTTAATCGGTCAAAACTATAATAATTGGGTTACATAGCAGTTATAATTTAAAAACTAGGTTAAAATTGAGTTAAAAATAATGGACCAAATGATTAGTTTTCTTTGACTTTTTTTAGACAAAAACAAGTGTTGAAACTTATATGCTATGTAGTGTTTCATGCATGCATATGTTCATGAATAATTTTTTTACTTTTTATTTTTTTTTGGCCCAGATTATAATTGACGGAAGGGACACAAATGCTGTAGATGATGACGGATTTCCATTGCCAACCCTAGTATACGTGGCACGGGAGAAGCGACCAATGTCCCTCACCACTTCAAAGCAGGAGCTATGAATGCACTCGTAACTAATAATTTATACGAAGCAGTGATATTTTAAAACAGAACTATATGATTAATTATATATAGTTACAGACAGAAATTAAATTACTTGTGCATTTGCAGATAAGAGTGTCATCAGAGATAAGCAATGGAGCTATAATTCTCAACTTGGACTGCGACATGTATCCAAGTAGTTCAGATACGATCCAAGAAGCACTGTGTTTCTTCATGGATGAAACAAGAGGCCACCAGATAGCTTATGTGCAATTTCCCCAAAGCTTCAACAATCTCACTAAGAATGACTTCCTCTCAAATTCTTTTGCTGTGGCCGCTCAGGTGAACTAATTAAAACACTTGGTCTCACACTTTAAACTCTTCTTTTCAGTGCCATGTGCATGCGCCGCATGCAATTCCAATTTCCATGTTTTACAGATAAAAATAATTGACACTGACGATTTGAAACATGAAAGACTAAAACCTTTGTGTGTGTGTGTGTGAATTGCTTAAGATTGAGCTTGCTGGCTTATGTGGACATGGAGGAACCCTATACTGTGGAACTGGGTGTTTCCATAGAAGAGAGAGTCTCTCAGGAACACATTTCAAAGATTATCGCAAAGCAAAATGGGACACCAAACTTGAGACAGAAGATAAAAGAACAGCTGATGAACTGATTGAAGCATCAAAAGCTCTTGCCAGTTGTGCATATGAGAAGGGCACACAGTGGGGCAGAGAGGTATGTCTTTTTTAAGTCATAACCTACAGATGATTAACTCTTTAAGTTGCACTTTGAAGTATTTAAGATGTTCATGCATACATGCGTGACACATTAATGAAAGAAACAAATGATTTTTTTTTTTTTTTTTTGTGAAGATGGGATTGATATATGGGATTCCTGCGGAAGACGTAGTCACAGGGCTTGTGATCTCAAGCAGAGGTTGGAAATCGATTTACTATAACCCAGAAAGAAAGGCTTTCATGGGACTAGCTCCGACAACCCTTGACGTGCTTCTTGTTCAGCACAGGAGGTGGGGACATGGCTTGTCTCAGGTCTTCTTCTCCAAGTACTGTCCTTTCATTTATGGGCACGGGAAGATCAGCTTGGGTTTTCAAATGGGATACAGTACGTACCTGCTTTGGGCTCCACTCTCTCTTCCACTCTTTGCTATCTCATTCTCCTTCCCATTTCCACATTTCATGGCATTCCTCTGTTCCCACAGGTAATCTCATATTAATCCCTCTTCTCTGTGTTTTTTCTTTTTTATTTTTTAATCTTGTAAGGATGTAGAGTACACTTGATCAGACGTGAAAATCCCATATTGAATTGTACTTAATAAGTAGTATATAATGGGTTATGATCCGACTTATATGATATTAAAACAACTGTTTAATTTAACTGAAAGGTTATAAAAAATTTGGTCATATAATATTAAAAAAGTACCAAATTAATATCAAATGTTTGACGGTGACAACACATGTGAGAAATGCTTTGATTGTGATAATTGTTTTGAATTTTTGAAGGAAAATTAATCTCAATGATTTTTAAGTGTTGATAAAATTTAATAGTTATAATTAAAACACTTATTGAATAAGTGAATATATTTAAACTACTTATCAAATTCAAATTTGCATATAATAAAGTGGTTTATAGGATATTTGTGTGTGTGTGTAATATACAGCGTGGTTTTTAGGAGCCTATTGATGATTATGAAATGTTATTCAATCCATGTTACAGCATAGGATATATATTTTTTAAAAACAATGCTTAGTCTAAAACATGAGACACATTAGGTTGTTCAATTTTTATAGTCTTTTTGAACTATGTCTCTACCTTATTTGTTAC
>NW_026557514.1:0-19555 GCF_029017545.1 Prosopis cineraria | reverse complement strand
TTTAATCAAGGATAAAAAGAAAGTTTAACTTAGCCTAATGAGTCCAAAATCAATTGATCTCTAAGGTCCCACTCTTGTAAAAAGAGAAGTTCATTTCACTCACTTTAATTAGCATTTTAATTACTTACACATTAGGTAATTAGTTTAGATAATTGGATAACTAAATTCCAACTCTTTAGGTGACTTATTTCATTAGGTAACCTTTTGTTAAACTTGAAACCATTCCTTGGGAGATGACCTAGGGTTGGCTCTATATTGTATTAGGATTAGCTTTAGTTTAATTTTAAGACTAAGTGACTAATTCCAATCAGCGCACATTAGATTTTGCTATTAGTGACAACTCGCTAATATGAACTTCTGACTTGTGCCATTACTTCATATAGAGTGCAATTAGGATGATTCAAGTATCCACATAAAGCTCTTTTAATAACCTATCTAATAACATGGGTGTTGTTCCAATTTGATGTTTCATTTGAAGATTGGTCTCTTGGATGCAAAATGACCACTTTGTCAGTTTCACCAACATAAGTGTCTCAAATCCAACGCACGCATCTTTAGCCACTTCTAATGGCTTAACCATGTCCAATTGGACATATTTTACCTAATTAAGCAATAGTATCAATGAAATCACACATTTTGGTCATCAAATTTCCCTTTTATATATAATAGTTCTTGTTTCACAATTCTTCATATATAAATATTTCTTGGCCAAATTTTCACACATTTACTACTATTATACCTCCACTATACAATTACTTCACTATCTTAGCCTAACAAGTCATATTTCACCACATCCATACACATCAGTACTAAGATACACATATCAACTAGACACATATTAAACATGCTAATGCATCCTATAACAACTCATAACATTAAATATTTACAACGTAAACTCATTATAAAAAACTCAAAAGATACAATCATAGCCACTACTATGTCTGTCCCAAATCTTTCCCTTTGCCTTGCTCACTATCAAAACCTATAAACAAAATATAACACAATGTGAGATAATTATCTCTATAATAGAATAACTTACAACCATCAATTAACACATATGGTTGTAAACAAGTAAAGCTCGTATAAATATAAACATAACATAACCTTTTCATTAAATCATTTTTACAATAGCATGATCATTATACCATCCGATCCTCCATATCACTCTAATTAAAAACATAAGTTCTATTAGACCAATCACACACATATTGATTCGACCACACCATTAACGGTAGAATCACCTGACCAAGGGTGTTTTGTCCACTTTTGAACTATAGTTTACCCTAATCACATGCATGTGATTAGGATATCATTACTCCAACACCACATCAAACAAATGATTGGGAGCTCAAAGCTTCATCACCATACCCATATAGGTACTTAGGAGAGGCTCTCTAATACTGTACCTAATAGGCACTTAGAAGAAGGAATTCTCTAACACCGCACCCCGTTGGAAACTTAAGAGAATATATACCATATGGTCTTCAATTACTTCTCCTTATTGGTAAACTCTCACCCCTAACATGATCATGCTCACATTTCTCATATGTAACCCATAAGTTTGGAATCCAAGCCATATATATACATATATACTTATATTTTGATAAATCTAATTCTTTAAAATCATTTATGTAGTAACATACTTATAATTCAATAATTCCCATTCACAATATGCTCATTTCTCAAACTTGCACCCATTTCACACACACACACACAAAGTATTACTTAATTACTCACAAAAAGTTAAACAACTTAATCAAGAAAAGTGAATTATTTGGTTACTAATAAGACGCATTATTTACATACTTTATCAATTCATTTAAGACCCATTTTACATGTTATTGTCCCTACTTTGGTACATTCATGGTCTTAAAAGCAAGAAAATCACTTAAAGGGCAAAATTGTGTACTAGGAATATTTTAGTCCAAATGTGTTTGATGTGTGAGAAAATGAATATGAAATTAGATTTCAAAAATTAAATGTGGTTTAGGAGATATTAATTAAAAATACAAAATTAGGGTTGTTAATTTGTTGACCTAATAAGGGTTTTATACATGTGTGTGAATTGGTTTTCATGTGGTATAGCCCTTGGATTACATTTTATTATTTATCTCCCATCTAAATAATTAATTTCATATTCCTAAATATGAATTATTATGTCACATGCATTCATTTAATTAATCTTGTTCATTATGATTGGCTAGGTTTCTTAGTGGAATCATATGAGATAAAGATGGGTTCAATATTCTTGAAAAGGGAATTCCACATCATTCTCTTAGTTAGTAATTTTTAATTACTTGTCAAGTAGGTAATTAGGTAAATAAAATTTCAACATGTTGAGTCATTTATTCCGTTAGATAGCCTCTTAATTGAATAAAAATAATTCTTTGGAGATGACATAGGTAGGTCTTATACCACATTAGGGTTAATTCTAGTTTTATTTTAAGGGTTGAGCAATTACATCAATTAGTTACCTTAAACTTTTTGTCATTAAAAGGTTAGCTATGGTAACTTTTTTTTATCACTTAATGCCACAATTTGCTTTCACTACTTCTAGTTGCTCAAACAATACATCAACCTGCACAATTATTACTATCAGTTAATTTATAAATTGACTACAACTAGTAATCATCACTATTATCCATAATTAACTATTTAGTTCCTTTTAATTAGCTACTCTGGTGATGAGAAAATCCTAACTTGAACTTGGAAGTGGATGCTCTAGATTTCAACAGCTCATTGCGCAACTATCAAGTACTACACGAACAAGAATAAAGAACATAGTAGAAGTGAAGACTAGAAGAAAAAAATGAATAAGAAATGAAATCAAGAAGAAACACAAAGAAGAATAAAAATGAAAAGAAGAAGGTAAATGAGATAGGTTTGGATAGTTGACCTAAGAGGAACATATCTCTTGACCCTTTCTCCAATAGTTTATGATTTAGAACCCTAGAGGCACTTGGCTCTTGATCCTTAACTCTATAGGAACCCATAAAGGAAGACTAAACATTCGATAATCCCCTTCTCAAGAACTCAAAAGGCATGAGAAAAGCTTTGATAATATGTGAATAATTTGAAAATTATATTAAACTTGTCTTCTAAAAATCCAAGAAATGTCATTAAACTAGTTTAGATGCTAAATAAAGTGGTTTTTCTAGGTTGGATATTTGAATTGAGCTTAAAAACTCACTAAAGATGTTTAATTGTATAGTTTGAGCACCTAAGAAGTTGTTCATGGGAATCTACACCTTTGGGAGTTAAATATGAGAATGGTAACCCTCGGTAAAATCAGTAAAAGGTAACTAAAATAACCATTTTTTCTATTAGTTAGTAAAATGATTTACAGGTATTTTATATAAACTGTATGCATTGTGTTTTATGAAATGATAAAGTAGTAGTATTGAGAAAGAACTATATATGCGTTTGTGTGAGTAATGCTTACAAGGTATATGAAGACGCATGTGCATTTGCATCCACAAGTTTACCTTAGATTAAAATAGGGGGTTACAGCCCTACTTTGTATAAGGCTAGGAAGTCCTTAAATGTCTTAAGCATTGATAATGATCTTCTAAGGAGGACCTTGGAATATATGCATCCATAAGTGTACCTTAGACTAGGTTAGGGGGTCATGGCCCTACATGATATAAGGCTAGAAAGTCCTAATAGTTTAAGCCTTAAGCGTGCTTTACTAGTGGAGACTCAGGAGACCACCTATATTTATGATACCTAGTCTAAGGTAGTGATTTGGTGGGCCCTATTTCATGTAAGACTAGAAGTTCTAGTTTAAAAATTAAGCTTGCTCTGCTAATGGGAATCGGGAGCGCATGAGCATAGTGTATGAATGAGAATGTCATTATGTTGTACCTATTTATATTTTTTTTATTGAAATCAATGCTACTTTGTCTATTGTATTTGACTTTGCTTACTAATCGATAATTAGGGTTTATCCAAGTTACTAGAATGTATGTCTTACTTTGTTACTTTTGTATACAGGTGAAGAGAGTGCAAGAAGGCTGGGAAAAGAAGTAAGGAAAGATTAGCTTCTTTTGGTAGTTGTATAACAACCCTTTTATGTAATGAATGTATAATAATGTTGACAAATTTTTGGGTTGGCAACTAAGATGCATATGTTTATGTGTTTATATGTGTGATTAATGAGTTGTGATAACTTGCTTGTATAATTGATATTGCACCTCATTGAGTGTATTGCAGTGGTAAATATGTGGGTAAGCCTAGATTCTTTTCAAGCAAGTGTATAATACAATATGTAACTTGTTCCATAGAGAATATATGTGCATTATTGTGTGGAAATGTGTATGTGTAAGAAACTTGACCAAATGGTGAGGCTTAGCCCCATTTATATGAGATATGTGTGTTGTGATTCCTAACCACATGGTAAGGCTTTACCCTATATGTGAAAGTTAGATAGTTAAAAGTGGAACAAGTATATGTGTGTATGTGTGGGTATATGTTGTAACTCCACTAGTCAAAAGACTCTTTTAATGACACACTTTTAACTACAGTTACACAAGCAATTGTGGTTACAATAGACTTAATTGCACCTTCAGTAATTAAAGCTAGAAATTATATTGTAATAATGATAATTGAGACAAACAAATGTCATTATATATAAATAAATTTATTTTTTTAATATATATAAATTAATAAATTAGTTAAAAAATAAATATATATGAGGTAATTTCAAAAATTTAAATCAAATAAATTATATGTTAAAATATAAACTCTGTAATGATAGGCCATTATTGCTTGTCATGGATGATGATATTAAATGATATAAGGACAAGCTAATAGTGGCCTGTCATTATATGCTTTAATTTTCAAAAAAAAAAGCCTAATTAAATGAAATAAGGTATTCTATTTTGAAACAAATTAATGATATCATGACAAACCCATTAAGGCATGTCATGATATATTTAAAAAAATTAAAAAAATTATCACAGCTCAATTGATAAAAAATTATCACAACAAGCCATTAATTGCCTTTCGTGATATATTTTAAAAATAAGAAAATTAATTATCTTCAAAAGAATTAAATATAAGTATCACAAATTTTTTATCTTAAAGCAAATTAAAAAATTTAAAAAAATAATTCATTATGTTACAAGTATCACAACTAGCCATTAATTTCTTATCATGACATTTGTTAAAGAATTTAAAAAATGTTAATGAATTTAAAACATATATAATAACCTTTGGCTGGTAAAAACAAATTAATATTTCACGACAAGCCATTAATGGCTTGTTGTGAAATTGCACTAATAATGACAGTTCTAATATGAATTGTCATTATAAGTAACTAATAAATAAACATTTCATAATAGGCCATAAATGGCCTGTCGTGAAATGTAACATATAATGATAGTTTTGCTTGGGGACTATTATTATATGTTTAACCCTTATCCCCATAGCTCAGCTACGCTTTGTCTAGTATTCTATTTTTTTAATCATTTCTCTACAACTTGTGCCCCTGTCACCCCTCAACTCTTGCCACCTCTGCCTTTCAAGCTCACACCTCTACCCCCCCTTAGCACACGCCTCTACCATCCCTCAACTAACGTGTCCTCTCACCTCTAGTTCCTCCATATCGATGTCTTCCTATTAGCTCAAGCACTAACTTCTATTGCTCCAGCTCAATATTCAACTCATTGAAGTACCTCCTTGAAGCTTGAAGCTCGCCCTTCTAGGTAAATTTTTTTAAATCATTTTTAGCCTTTTCTTTTCTTTGCATGTCTAGCCTGCTTTAAGTTTGTTAAGTTTCTATAAAATTTTAAAGCTTTTGTGAATTAGACATTGGGGTATTGACAATATCCAACATAGTTTTCTTAATTTATTTTATATAAGTTATGGAGAAATTATTTGTTTAATATTTTAATTATCAAATAATTATCTAAAAATTAAGACTTGAATTAACTATTTTATTTTTTGATATTTGCATACTTTAATTATGTAATTATTTTTTAGCTTAAATGTGTGAAAAACCTAGAATTGGTTGTTGATTAGAATTTATAATTGTTGATTATCTATTCACATTTGTTGGAATTGATCAAATGGGGGTTTAGTGCTCGAGAAATGTTAATTAATAAGTTGTTATACTATTGAATTTTTTAAAATTTTAAAAAATAAACTAGTTGTTTATATTTTAAATAGGTGATCATGAATCATAGTTGGATAGATGCTTTGCAAAAAAGTGATGAATATGAGAGAGGGGCAAACTAATTTTTGAAATTTGCAAAAAAAAAACAACATTCCTAATAATAAAGGATTATTCTATTGTCCATGTGTTAAATGTTTGACTGGGTTGTAATAAAATCTTGTGAATTTTTTTTTAGTTTCTACAAAGCATATACATAATAGGTATTGCATGGTGAATCTAGAAAACATAGTACAGTGCTATAGGATAAGGATGATGATGATATGGATTTATTTGATCGAATAGAAGATATGCTAAGTGATATTGGTGTTAGGAAAGCACACAAATATGATTGCTTGTGCAATGATTTGGAGAAGCCGTTGTATCCAAGGTGCACAAAATATACACAATTAATAGCTGTGTTGAAGTTGTTTAACTTGAAAGAAAAATATGGGTAGAGCAACAAGAGTTTCACAAAGTTGCTTAAACTATTGAAAGAGATGCTTCTAGAGGGTAATGATCTTCCAAGAAGTTATTATGAGGCAAAAAATAATTGTTTTCAATGAGTGTAGGGTATTAAAAGATACATGCTTTCCTCAATGATTTCATATTGTATAAAAATGATTTTTAAGAGTTGGATATTTGTCCAGTCTGTGGGCATCAGGCTATAAAGTAAAAGAGATGATTCAATTATTAAAAGGCCTTTGGCAAAGGTGTTGTGATAACTTTCAATAATATTAAGATTTAAATAGTTATTTTCTAATGAATTTGAGGCAATGAACTTGAGATGGCATGCTAATAAGAGGCAAATTGATCTTATGCTTTGGCATCCAGCTGATTCTCCATAATAGGAAGAAATTGATCAATTATTTCTAAGTTTGGTAATGAGCCTAGAAATAGGCTTAGACTTTGTATAAATGGGATGAATCCTTATGGAAATCTTAGTAGTAAAAATAGTTCATGGCCTGTTCTACTAGTTATTTATATCTCCCTCCTTGGTTGTGTATGAAACACAAATATGTCATATTGTCTTTGATGATTTTAGGCCCCAAACAACCAGGAAATGACATAGATGCTTACTTGGCTTCATTAATTGAAGATTTGAAGATGATATGGGAGGTAGGTGTAGATGTGTTAAATTCATACAAGAATGAGTCTTTTAAATTATAATTTTTTTGCACGATAAATGATTTTCCTGCATATAAAAATATGTTTGGATACAATGTTAAGGGGCATAAAGCATGCCCTATCTGTGAAGAAAACATATCCCATCAACAACTAAAACATGAGAAGAAAATAGTCTTTTTTGGTCACTAAAGATTCCTAGGATGAGTCCACCCTTATCATAGACAGAAGAAGAAATTCAATGGCTCTCAAGAGTATAGTAAACCTCCAAAGCTATTAACTACAAGCTTAGTGTATGATCAAATAAAAGACATTAATGTGGTAATTAGTAAGAGTCAGGAGAAACAATCTCAAAATAATTCATGGAAGAAGAGATCGATCTTCTTGGATCTCCCCTATTAGAGTAGCCTTAAAGTGAGGCACAATCTTGATGTGATGTATGTGAATAAAATATTTGTGATAGTCTAATTGGAATACTGTTAAACATAAAAGGAAAGAATAAGGATGAAGTTGAAGCAAAATTGGACTTGCTTGACCTGGGAATACGAACATACTTGAGTCCATGAGTAGAAGAAAAGAGGACTTACATGAGTTTAGCCCCTCAATATTTGTCTAAAAGAGAGAAAAAAAAGCTTTTATGAGTGTCTATGTGATATTAAGCTGCCATAAATATCTTCTTTAAATGTTAAGGACCTTGTATCGATGAAAAATTTAAAATTAATAAGTATGAAATCTTATGATTTCAATATACTAATGCAACAACTGTTACCAAGAGCAATTCAAGACATACTAGAGAAAAAGGTGAGAAAGTCAATTATTAAATTATGTGTCTTCTTCATTGTAATTTGTAGCAAAGTTATTGATCCTAAGAAATTAGATGACTTGCAAAATGATGTTGTCATTACCTTGTATCAACATGAAATGTATTTTGTTCCATTGTTTTTTGATATAATAGTATACTTAATTGTACATTTAGTGAGAAAAATAAAGTTGTGTGGCCTTGTCTATCTACATTTATTGTATCCATTTGAGTAGGATATGTGAAGAATCCTTATTATCTAGAAGCTTCTATTATTGAAAGATATATTGTCGAGGAGGTTGTTGAGTTTTGTACCAATTAACTATTAAAAGTAAAATTTGTTAGAGTTCTTGAGTCTCGCCATGAGGGTATAAGAATTAAAGGGCAAGGGACACGAGGGATGAAAGTAAAGCCCATAACACATGAGAAAGTGCAACAAGCACATTTGTATATCTTGAATAACACCAATGAAGTTCAAGATTACTTAATTGTGCATCTAGAGGAATTAAAGGTTTTAAACCCTAAAAAGACTAAGAAATGATTACTAAGTGAGCACAACAAACATTTCTTACTTTGGTTTAGGGTAACAGTAAAGGAGGATTATGGAAAGTCTAATGTTTTTGATACATTAAGATGGTTAGCTAGTAATGATAATTTTAATGTTAAAACTTAGAGTGGATATGATATTAATGGGTATTTATTCTATATAAAAGATCAAGATGATAATAGCACTATGCAAAATAGTGGGAAAATGGTAATAGCTAATGCAATATATTTTTCTAGTTTGAAAGATAAAAATCTAACATTAGCATCCAGGCCATATTTTGGAGTCATTGAAGAAATATGGGAAGTTGACTACTTCAAATTTAACATGCCCATTTTCAAGTACTAGCAGGTTGATAGGAAATATGTTCAAACAATTAAGCTGGTTTTACTTTGATAGACGTTAATAGGGTAAGTCATAATGAGGAACTTTTTATTATGGCTACTATAACATCCTGAATTTCTAATCCTACATTAATGACTAATTAGGGATGAATTAGTGATTCAATATGGGATTAGGCTTCTGAGTAATGAAGCATTATATTGACTCATTGGGATGTTTTATTAATAGATATGAGTAGAAGAGTGAAGTTCTAGAGCAGAGCATGTGAATATATTGAGGATTTCCCTCACTACGCCATAAGCTGTGGCGAGTGATCGATGCATCATAGTGCATGAAGTAGAAATTAGATTAATAGAATGTGTTCAGCTTGTGGAAAGTAGAAGGGGGAACATGAGAGAAGAGATCGGACATGGAAAAGTGCAAGGGATTTGCTAGGGCAAGTAAATTAGGAGCAAGGACGGTGTCTCCGACTCGTTACCTATCGGGTAAGTCACGTACTGCCTTAACCTTCAAATCTACCCTATTTTCTTATAGTTTAAACTAATGATAAAGTGAATTTAGGAGTTATAAAGAGTTAATTTCTTATCCAATAGTAATAAAAAGGTTCTCTAGAACTAAACTAGTGCTTTATCACTAGTTGTAGTCGAAATGATAAAGTTTTGAAGCTGTAGGTAAGAATTTAACCTAATCTAGAGAGAGAGTAGTGAGAGAAAATTGCTAGAGGGGTGACCAATGGTAATGTGCATAATCGAGTATGAAATGTGGATTGAATAGTGATTAAGTGTTTAAATACGATAATTGGAAGTTTTAATCAATAGGGGAATTGACTCTAAATGCTAATTTTGTATAGATTATAGTGTGATATGCCCGAATTATGAGAAAGGAGCTTGAATAGGGTTGAAGTTACACAGCTAACCCTTTCTATCGAATAGAAGGGTTGAGGTAACTATATATTTTATTATATTTATTAACTATTATAACTATGTAGGAGTGAATATCAAATGATAAATTATAAATTTATGAGTTTTATGCATGATTGTTATTGAAATGGTTTTAGCATGAATTTTTCATTGTGAAATGAATTGAAAAGTTATTGATTTTAATGGATATATACATATATGATATGAAAGTATATATATTGTGGAAAGTTGTATAATAGTGAAAGTTGTGAAAGAGTATGATCATAGAGGGTGGGAGTTCACCCAGAATATGTGGGGTTGTGTGTGTATGGAGCTAAATGAGTGAAAAATCTATATGGTCAAGCTGGCACCAAGGACATTTGGTGCAGTATTATACAGGCTATTAGCATGGATAATTCAGTATAGCATATTATAGGACTATTACCATAAGATATTCAAACAATCTAGCAACTCCTTTGTGCCCGTTAGGGTACGGTTAAGAGTCAACAACACCTTTATCACAAGTATGTGAAGAGGGAAACTATAGTCTATAGGTGGGAAAGATTACCTTTAGCTAGGTGTTTCTATCACTGAAAGTAAGCTCTGGTCAACAAGTCATTAATCCAAAAGAGCCTATGGTTTCATGTTGGGGAGCTTTAGAGGATCGGTGGATAGTTGATCATGCTAAGGTGTAAAAGTATTTAAAAGGTGATTTATATGCAAAAGTGATAATTTAGTTATAATATACTATGTATATGTGCTATATGATGATTTCAGTTACTTTGGCATGATTATTTTTGGTGATTGACATTTAATGAGCTATATTTGATTATTGAGATTTTTATCTCACCTGTGGTTATTTACGTTTTTCAAGTTCTGGTACCAATGGGTCAAAGGGAAAAAATATAGGTTGAGTTTGTCATCTCTTACCTAAATCTTTGGTTGATATAAGTCTTATCTATGTATAAGTTGTCATAGGATTTGTACATGTGCATAAGAAATGATTATAGTATGTTTAGTGATTTTGAACTCCCCTACCCTTGTACATGTGAAATATGAAATGACTAGTTAGGCTAGTGGAAGGATGTAATTATGTGTGACTATGAGATGGCTGGAGATTATTTGTAGTTTTTTGGCCATATATGAGATTAAAGAAATGAAATGTGAATTTGGCTTAAAGAGAGAAATGGGCGATTTATGGGCCAAATTTCTGTATGTGTGTCATATTATGCTTGTGTATGGTTAGTTAGTGTGTTTTGTCCATTTAGACTTGGCTAAGGTCTAAAAAGAGGCTAATGACAATTAGTTTTGAATTGAGACATTTAAGTGGCAAAAATTTGACAAAAACTGGTCAAAGTGCACTTTAATGTCTAATTGTTGATAGAAATATCAGATTGTTGATAGAAATATTGTCACTGTCACTACCTTCCACTGTGGAGAAAACTGTTTAGGGCTAACAGCCTTCAAAAACTAACCTTTTAACTTATACCATTGACAATAGCCTTAGTTGACTGGCAGTTACTGATAAAATCACAATAGGTATCACATGAACTAGTAGTAACACTATCTTTCTAGCACAATCCAAGGTAGCATTATTTCCTATCAATCAATCCATTCTAATGATCACATCTAATCCTTACATAGGAATCAAGATCAGATCTATCATTGAAGTTCTACCTCAAAACATAACTCAATAAATTTACACACCTCACTAGTCTTTTCCAGTGATCCAGAGGGTGTAGACACTTTAACAACATAAGGTAACTTATGCACAAGAAAATTCAACTTCTTTACACAATCATGCAACACAAACAAATGAATAGATCTTGAATCCAATAGAACCTCAACTCTTTGCTCACAAATGAAATTGTATTTGTGATCAAATTTAGTGCTATCTGAGCCTTCTCTTAGGAAACAGTATAGACTCGACCTGGCACTATTGTCTGCTGCTCAAAAGCTCTCCCTTGATTTTTGGGGCAATCTTTCATAAAATAGCCCATGTCACCACAAATGTAGCAAGCCCAACACCTCTAGGATGACTTTACCCACATATTGTAAACAAAGGTGAGCGTGCAATACTCACACAAGATGTTAGGGCAGTAATGGTCTGACTCGACTATTGTGGAGCTCTTAAATCTCTAACCCCACTAAACCTTATACCGTAGCTAATCACTCCTCAAGACTGTGATCCTCTACCAAACATCTTCCCACTCGAGGATCCAGAATCACTAACACTAAAAATGCTTCTCTTTGATACCCCTAATTGGGCCTAATGAAGTGGAAAACCACCTATAACTATCTCTTTTCTCCTCAACATCTGCTTCTCAATCTCATCTCATAGCTATATAAAGCCAGTTATAGGTTTCCTTATATGTAGCCTCTCCCAATAAGGCTATCTACATTCTATACTCAGGGCACATCTTTTCTATCAATCTCTTAGCTCTCTACTTACTATCATCCTTCTTGTGTAAGTAAGTTACAAATTTGGAAAGCTAGTTAAACTTTCTCATAAATGACTCCTCATCTAAGTCTCCTTGCTGAAAAGTATAAACTCAACTTCCTTCTCATCTTTGAACATTACAGGGAAGTGGTAATTAAAGAATCTCTCTCTAAATTGCTCCCACCTAAGCCTACTGTCACTAAAAGGTCTTATCGAATGCCATCAATACTTAGTATCCTCAATTAATTGCACCATGGCTAATACCACTTTTTGCTTAGAGGAACACGTAGTAACCTTAAACATTGTCTCCATCCTCTCTATCTAGTCCTTTGCATCCCCCTCTCTCATATTACTATTGAAGGTTGGTAGATTTAACTATAAAAAAGTCCTCTAAACTCAATCTATGGGAATCTCTTGATCTTTCCTACGGGTTAATGGCCTACTTCTCGAAGTATGGGAGGTTGCTGGCCCACTATACTACCTCTCAGGTTCTACTCTCTCTTCAACCTCAAGCCTTACCTCTTATTTTGGTCTCAGCTCCTCGTGATCCCTATTATGGTTTAGGGCATCACAGCTTACTAGACTTCACTGAATGTCAAGCAACACTTCCAGCATACATGTCATGATAGGGTCATCACCCTAAGGTTGTTTCGATAGCACCTTTGAATCTTCCACATCCTAGGCATGCTAAGCCCATATGCATCGTGGAGTTCTACTATGTCCTCTTATGGCTCCCTAATAGTGCTACAACAATAGCTACAATAGCATCACGTATCTTTCCTCCATCCTTTCGAGTAAAAGTTGCCAACTTATGCAATGCAATACACAAACAAGTCAAAACCAAGAAAACTGATACCAAACTATAAAGTCCCTAGGTCTGAACTATAAAGTCCCATCTCAACTCATGCTTTACCTTTCCACACCTCACAATCAATAAATCAAAAGCAAAGTAGTAGTCCTTTATTTGTTTTTAAAATTACAGGATCTTGACTTTTTAAAACATATATTCAAATAAGAGGGCTAGTAAAAGCACCAACACAACTAAGACAACTCAACAACATAACAACTTCTACTGAAAATGGGTAATGTGTTTTGGCATGTGGTATAGAGTGACTTGCCCTATTTTTATCTGGGACATGTGCCGTGGCATATGAACTAAATTCCTACTTGATTTTTATGATAGAAATGTAGGTGATTAAGATAAGGGTACTCCTAGGATGTGTCTGTTGTGTATTAGAGAAATGTGTGATTTGCTTTCGTTGTGTATTTCTCTAATTTAAGTTACGAATTATGTTCTCGTGAAACAAGTCTTGGGCCTAAGCTTTTTAAACAAAACATTTGTTTATTGATTATTGTGAATGTGTAGTAGCACCATAATCTTCTCTTGTATATGAAGTATATGGGAGGAGGTTACAATTGGCTCACCTACTATGCATGACATCACAGTCTAATTACTAAGGCCTATGAAATAGTAAATGACTAGCACACATAGGTACAATATCACATAAACTTACCATGAAAGTTCCCAACAAAAAAGGAAACTTAAACTTGCTTAGAGATTTTCATCTCAATGCCTTCAATTAACCATTGCAAGTTATAAGGATCAAGATGCTTTATAAGGGGCAAATTTAACTTATCAATAAGTAAAGTACTTGCCACATTAGTCCAGCTTCGACTATCAAACACCAAACTACACAATTTGTCATTAATCAAGCAACAAGTATGAAAAATATGGCACCTTTACTTAGGTTCTTTCTCGTGATGAGCTTGAACATTATGTTTCCGGTAAGAAACTAATGCACTACCAATAGATGTCTTACACTCCTCAACCTCAAGGTCAAAGGCATCTTTTAAAGATGGCATGCTATCAGAATCATCATCATTATCACTTTTACTTACAACATTATCAATTCCAATAATAATCATAGTTTTTCTTAGTTGGACATTAATCAACTTTATACCTAAAATCGTTATACTTAAAAAACTAGATAAAAGTAGATGAAGTAAAAGAAGAAGACTTAGGATTAGATTCAACCTTTGATGGTAATACTTTAGACTTAGAGAAGTCCTTAGGCTTGAAATCTTCCTTAGGTTTGAAGGATGACTTGAAATCTTTATGAAAATCAAAAAAAGTATTCCTTTACCTCGCTTTTAAGGTCCTATCAATTTGAGTAGCTTTAAGAAAAAGCTCCTCCATATCAATATAATGGTGTGTCTCCACATTAGCAACAATATAAAAATTTAGGCCATTAATGAAGTGGGCTATAGAAGTTTCAACACCTTTTTCAATATCAACTTTAATCAAAGCCTTTTAGAGCTTGTGGTAGTACTTCTTCGTGATGATGGAACCTTACTTAATTCTAAGCAACTATTTTTGTATGTCCCAATAGTAATGAGATGAGACATTAATGCCTTATTAAGATATGCTTCATTTCTCTCTATGATCTTACTCAAACTTCTCTAATTTGCCTCGCAGTAATGATATAGTGATCCTACCATAGAGTAGCATAGTCAATAAACTCCATAGCAATAAACTTGACTTTGTCATCTTCAAAATAAGGCTTCCAATCAATGATTTTATCAACCTTTCATACCCACTCAAGGTAAGCATTAGGATTTGCCTTCCCTGAGAATGGGGGAATCTTTATCTTATCCTTATTAAATGTAACCCTTATTCATCTAGGAGTCTCCTCATAGAACTCAACATCATGATCATCACGATCTTTCTTCTTGGTCTTATGATTAGAGCTAGGGGACTTTAGGTCTTGTAAACGACTAGTGATCTCATTCAACTACTTTTGTAAGGATTTTAATACATCACTAAGATCAAGGTGTTTTGCCATAATAGTACCTGCAATGTTAGTAAAAACAAGAAAAACAAGAAGGTAGTCTTCACCATTCTCTCACATGCTTACACTCAGATCAATGCTAATCAGTCATGTTTCATACTTTTATTTAGATTTTTATATCATGTACTTCTTGTCTTTTTCCACTTAAGGGTGTATTCTTAAGTGCGTAATCAAATTAAAGGAAAATTCAAGGAGTAGAAACCAAGAAAATAAAAAATTGAGTTAGAAAATTAAGAATGGATGTAACCAAATGTCACAAAAAGTCATAAATATTTAACCGTTAAAGAAAATAGGCAAGAAATCAAAAGACAAGTAAAAGAAACAAATGAAATAGGCAAACAAATGAAGGGGGATACGAAAAGAAAAGGAAGGGAAAAAATAGAATAGGAAACAAAGTCAAAAATAGGAAAGTGAATGGAATATGAAAGTAATGGAAATAGAAAACTCAACAAAAGGAAAGTAATAAAGTAAGAAAGTGAAAAAAAAAACAAAAAAAAACTAAGACAAGATAAGAATCAAGTGAAAGCAAGAAAGTAGTAAAGATAAGCCTTACCACTCAAGAAACCTCCTCCTTAATTCAATCTAGCAAAAATAGGAAACTAGATTAGTGAACAAAGAAATCAACTTGAGTTGCCAAATACCAACTTTCAAACCTTCTTCTATGCAATACTGCTTTTATATATATAGACACATACACACCATGCCTCTTTTTTCTGTTATATTTTTTTATTTTTTTGCTTATGATTCAGTCCCTTTTCTCTCTCTCTCTCTCTCTCTCTTTTTTTACTACTGCTGTTTTTTTTCCTTGACAACAAAAATTCAAATAAAAATGCAAGGTAGCAACTTTTTTTTTGAATTTGTAATACAAGAACACAAAGAACAATGAGAGAGACTAAAACAAAAGAAGAAGAGATAGAAGACAAATGAAAGAGAGGAACATGCCACACAGAAGAACAAAACAAAATAAAAAAAGAAAGGAAAAAGAAAAAGAAAAATAGCATGGAAACATAAACTTGGAAATAGCACAAAAACTTATGCTCTAACACCAATTGATGCGAAAATCCCTAATTGCACTTAAAAGTAGACCCTCTAGAATCCAATAGATCATTGTGCAGTTGTCAAGTACTGTACAAATAAAAAAATAAAGAATAGAGTAGAAGTGGAAGACTAGAAGAAAACATTGAATAAGAAACAAAATCAAGAAGAAACATAAAAAAGAATACAAATGAAAATAAGAAACCAAGCAAGATAGGTTTGGATAATTGGCCTAAGAGGAACCTGCCTATTAACCCTTTCTCCATTGGTCTAGGATTTAGAAACCCAAAGGCATCTGACTCTTGACCCCTAACTTTATAGGAACCCACAAAGGAAGATTAAATCTTTGATAATCCTAATCTTCTCAAGCACTTGATGGCACAAGAAAAGCTCTCACAATATGTGAAGAATTCAAAACTTATATTAAACTTGTCTTTCAAAAACCAATTACATAATGTCTATGTATAAGAAACTAAATGAAAACCTTAACCCTAGAAGGAAGGAAGTGGATGGCACCACTTATGGAAAAGAAATAGGAAAGTTGACTAAAATTACAATAGAAATCAAATCTAAAAACTTTCCTAAGTGATGACAACTTATAGGATTCTACTTAAATATAATAACTTAAATTACAAGTTTGCAATCCCAATAATTAAGGAAATCACTAAAACATATTAGAAATATATGCCTAAAAAGATAGGAAACTAATCTAGTAATCAATGCTTGCTTGATTAGTCAAAGATTCAATATTGCACTCCAAGTTTTCATGTGGAACATGTGACAAATCTTCTTAGATTCCCTAAAGGGTGAAGGTGGTGCCTTGGGCCTCTTCATTACACATGGGCCTTCTTCATAGCTTTAGCCCTAACCCAAGTCATTGGGCCTCTAATCTACTGTAATGATTCTCAAGCAAGCCCTTCTTCATATATTTAGCTTGGACTCCTCCTTCCTAGACCTCATGCAAGTCTCCTTGATCCTTAATTACTCAATTATTATTTCCAATTCTTCAATCACTTCTATTACCCTTAATATACTTGCACCAAAATTCTTACCTTCAACTATTAATAAGGAAATTAGTCACTTACCTTTAAAATTAAACTAAAACTAAAACTAACGCAATATAAGGCCAACCCTAGGTCATCTCCCAAGGACTGGTTTAAGTCTAATATAAGGTTACTTGATCCAATAAGTCACCTAAGTTGGGAGTTGATTGCCTAATTATCTAGACTAGTTACCTAATTAACAAATGATCAAAATGCTAGCTAAATTGAGTGGAATGAACTTCCCTCTTTCACAAGAGTGAAATCCTAGAGATTAGTTGATTTTGAACTCATTATCTTCTTATGATTAGGCTAAATTATGCTTCCCTTTCCTCTTGACTAAAGCTATCTTGACTTAAGAAAATTATCCTAATTAGCTAACTTCCATAGGTCTTAAATTAATGTCCCTAGTTCAATTAACCAATTAGTGTAAAAATTAGTTAAGTGAATCACTCAAAAGTCTCCCTCAAGTGCCACAGCTAAATGTAGATATTGAGCAAACAACAAGATTATGTTAAGCTACTCAACAACACAAGCATTAATACCACAAGATTATGCAATATTAATACAAGTAATTCATTAACTGAAAAACCCAATATTATGTGCTAAACTCATAGTGGCCAAAATTAGTCATGGTTGTTCAAGGAAGAAATTAAATGAAATAACCCTCTTCTCTTTACATCAACATCAAATTTGTAACATTCCTAAATTTTTAAGACTCGAGTTTATTTTAAAATAAAATATTTATAATGAAATTAAAATTAAAAATAATTTGATAGAGGTCTAAAGTTTGAATTTTACTAAGTAAAAGTTTGGCTTTATTTTATTTTTAACTATAGAAAAAATTACTAAAATTGACCCAGGCTTTTGTGCTATAATTAAAAAATATTGGGCCCTTTCTTGTAAATTTTCCTGAAATATTTTAAGACCAAGTTTAAGAGGAAAACAGCATACAAAAATGAAATGAACAAGAAAACAAAAGGAAAAAAATGAACAAGGGAACAAGAGCATGAGAGGAGGAGAAGAGAGGAGGAATAGAGGGGATCCGAGAGGCTTTACGGCATTGCGGGCTCGACTACATGAGAGGTAAACCCCCTACTTTAATCCTCTTCCTTCCCTCTTAATTTTCTTTAATTTTTGTAAGAGAGAATTTCTAGATTTTGATCCTAAAGGCTTTATTCTTATAAGCTTTTGTTTCTTCTTCGAGTCATTAGAGGGTTGTTTTAAGTTTTTATATAGTGCTCTAATGTTTCAAGTGGGAAAAAAAATGAAGAAGGGAGTTTTAGGCACAAATTAAACCTCAATAGATTGATTTTTCTCCTTGCTTTTGATGTTGAGCCTATTTATTTAGTTATAATTATGCTATTTGAATCCAATAAGATTTAAAAATAAGCTTTGATTTTCATTATAAGAGCTAATTATGAAAGTTGGTAACATACCAAGTGAAGCTTTTCAGTTAATTAAAAATTTTATGGCTTGAAAATTGGCCTAGTTATGGCTAATACATGATTTTAGTGGTTAAGTGATACTATGTGAATGATTGGTTTAATATATAGACCATTGGAATAGATTATAACTCATTGACCCAAGTTGTGTGGTATGAGTCATAGTCTTCTTTTATGCTATTTGTCATGATAAGTAATGTGGATCATTTATATATTGTAGGGATTGTTGGTAGAATTTATTTGGGAAATTAAAGGACAAACCAAGTCCTATTTTGAAGAAGGGGAAACTCTTTTGGTACAAAAGGATTGAGGTACAGGAGAATTTATATTTCTTATTGCTTTGTTTAGCTGTTTTGAGTAGATAATATTATCTAGTATGTATTATATATTTTAAACAATTGAATGCAAATAAAATATTTTTTAGAAGGATTTATGGGGTATTACTTAAATAACAATGCATTTATTTTTACTATCTACTTAATAATGATGTTATTTATGAAAATAAGATTATTAGCATACATTGTGATCATAAAAAGGAGAAGTTGCACTTAGGGAAGTGTAACTAGGTTTAGTACCTTAGATAGGCTAATGAACCACTTAAGGGATGAATTATGAGTGTTATACTACCTTAAAGTGTTAAAATGATCAATACTTGGGAAAGGTAGAAAAGGGTAGGAGGCATGATCTCGGTAGGAATTCACTAATGAGGAGATATGGTCTTGTGATATTCTGTGGCTCACTATCAATAATTAGTATTGCCTTTTATATTGTGGGCTCAGTACACTAAAGTGATTAGTAGATTGAGTGTTTTTGACACCTATCAGTAGGAAGAGGAAATCTGGCATATAAAGTGTGAGATTGAGTGCTTAGGTCAAGGTAGCCCTTA
>NW_026557513.1:0-19667 GCF_029017545.1 Prosopis cineraria | reverse complement strand
TAACAAAAAATAATTTTATGTGCCAAAATTTCTAATTTAAGAAAATGTCTAGGTGTTCAAAGTTGGTGGATAACTCATTATTTAAAAAAAAACAAACTATTACATAAATAACAAGTCTACATTCACTGATATATAACTAGCACTAATACAGACCGAGTCATCACACTTTAGAATATTATACAATATCCATTCTAGTGAATGACTTCTATTACATTGATAATAAGTTAATATTAGTATATAGACAACATTAATTCTGCCTATTTTATAATGGTACTTCTTATGGTAGAAACAAGTACCCTCATGAAATTTTTCATCCATTTATATCATATTGTTGCACAAACATATACAAAACCCATTTCAAAAAAAAACTATAATAGGTTATTTGTGTATAAAAACTACACCCTTAGCCACATATTTTGCAATGACTTTATCCTTATCCTTTCTTTCAGAATTTATATGCAAACTTTTTAGCAAGGCTATATTTGTGTAATACTTGTCTAAAAGTTGTTGCATTAGTGAATATCTGTCCTATACCAATAAGCAAATCTTTTCATTTGTTGCATTTTTCTCTAGTATTGGAGTTGTAATACTTTCCACAGCTAAACTTTGCTCAACAAAGGATGTTGCCAAGGTTTGAAATGGAGATGGTAAGCTTACCTATTTAGTTTCACTAGTGGAGGGTGCTTTAATAATTCCTTGGATATTATCTATGATGTATTCAAACAATTAAGACTAAATATTAAATGTCAAGAGACTTAAAGCAATGAAATTGATTTTTAAAATTGACTCTTATTATTGACTCTTGAGGATAGTCATTTAGTGATGACTGTGTAATGTCATTTTTCCTTACACCAACATAAACATGACCATTGTTACATTGAACTTAATAAGTTGTGCAACTCCAGCATCATCTATAAGGTCTATCATTATGGTTGTGAAAGTTTCAATATTGAATGTCAACTTTAGGTCCATCTATTTAATTTTAGGACACACTTCAAGCAATATCAATCTTCTAAATTCATCATATGTCATACACTCTGTTATTATTTTAGTAATTACATTCCCTCCATCATATTTGACATTACCTTCACTTATCCTCTCATAAACTCCCTTATAATGGACGAAACAAAATAATTTTTGTCCTACTATTGCTTGACATCTATCACATTACCTTGCAACCATTTCAAACAAATTTTACTCTAGTTTGAGTTTATAATTGCAGTTCTAATATCAATAATATATTATTACTATTTTGACAACACAAAGTTCAATAATTCTAGATTTTTAACTAAATTTTACTCTATTTTCTAATATAACTACAATTCCAATATCATCATATATCATCATTATTTACCAAAAAAATAGTTCATTACTTCTAGACTTTCCTTCCCAAGCTATCACAACATATTGAAAAGAAAAATATAATTAAATCATAAAATAACACCTACACTCTCCATTTTAACAATAATATATTATTGTATTTATAACACAACATTCCACATTAAAACAAAATGCTATTGTAATTGCCAAGATAGACCCACGTTAAATGAGACATATTAATGCTACCGAACACCATTATTATGCACCTACTATAGATAACTATATATGCTAAACCCCTAACTACTTTGTTCCCACATTAAACGTGTTTCTTTGATGGCATAAAAGTATATAATGCAATCAAGAATATTAAAGCTAATATCAGTTAGGGTTAGATCATTTACCTTGATAACATTGTAGACTTTAAATTCAGATGTCTATCTCTTAAAGTAACTCGATAATAAGCCTATGATGCCCTAAAAACAGAACCAAATACAAGTTAGTTGAAAGAAAGAATGCAAAATCAGTTCATTAAGGAAGACAGGGATAGAGGAAGGAATCTACAATTTTTAGCTTACAAGCTTGCTCTAATTGAACCTATGAATGTTTTCATGCGAATAACAGCTTATTCTCCTAAGTGTTATGCTTTATTTCATTTCCATTAGAGGGGCATTTTTGTATTTTTTAGTCAAAATTAATTATAGTTAGGACCTCCGAGACTGCAGTGTAAATTTAGAATTAATTGGTCTTGAGCTATAAATATGTTTCTTTAGGGGTCCTTGGCTGTGATTTTCCCAACTATTTTATCATTTCATGGGACTTAGGAGTTATTAAAGTTCATCTGTGGGACTTAGTAATAATTCTCCTAATCTACTCTTTCTGTTAAAAAATATAAGATATTATTTAAGGAGTTGAATATTAAAAAATATAAGGTGTTTTTAATTTTTTAAGATATAACCATTATCTTTATTTTTTTAAAGTGCCCTTTATTGAATAGATTGTTTTATATTTTTTTAGAGTAAAACACCCTATTAGATAAGGATAAATATGAAAAAATAGAGTTAATTTAAAGACAAGTAACTACTTTATTTAAAGTTAGATTTGGTTAAAAATGTATTAAGGAGTATAAGTTACAAAAACAAAATTTATAACAAAAACATTGTGAATAACATTCAAAATCATTTAAAATGTTCATTTATTATATATAATTCACGTGGTTTATACTTGTTGAAGAAGAAGAAATTTACAACATATTGTTCATAAATAACAATTAAATTTATTTATTTTTAACAAAAGATTCATTTATTTTACCAAGGAAAATTTTATCTTTTCATCAAAAACTTAATTGCAAGAGAGTCGTTTATACTTACAAAACTATTTCAAATTTTATTAGACACTTATGCAAATATATTTGTTCTTGTAGCCTTTAGTGTAAATTTTCCCTTTAAATTATGTCATTCAATCATGAAAGTACCTTGTTGGTCAAAAAAAAAATCATGAAAGTACTTTCATGATTATCTTAAATGTAAAAAAGATAGAAACATTTAGTAAATTAAGAAAATAACTATCATACTAATAATGAATATCTTAAAATAATGTAACATTATAGAACATGATATTGTCTTATGATATGCGAGATATCAATGATGATAGAGTTTGAGATTGTGTGGTTAAGGATAGAAGCAGACAAGGAAATCACGTGGGTCATTTTCAAAGGATTCAGGGTTAGGATTTTAGGAAAATTGCACTAAAAGCCCTAGGAAACACATAATTATACTTTGAGTTTGAAAAATTTTGACATTGCACTACAGGCCTTGAGGTCCTTATTACAATTTTTTAAAACTAAAAGTACATTGTTGTCCTTTATTTGATTTGAATTTAGAAAACCTACGTGAAACCAAGCACAACACAATATCCATTATGCACAAGATAATACTCACGTATGCTCAATTAAAAGTCTATGCCTTTTCAATATTTCAGTAGTTTAGGCTCAACAAAATGGACAACTTAGGCAAACCATGCACAACACAACATTTACTATGTACAAGATAATGCTTACATATGCTCAACTCAAAGTTCATGCCTTTCTAGTATTAAGAAGAACAATTACATTAGATATGAATAATTTTATGTTGGTACTGACCTAACTACTAAAATAAGTACCCACATAAAATTTGATATGGTATTTCAAGTCTAATATACACAACAAATTAGCAACTATATTCAAATACCTAACAGTTTCTTCTCTATATACAAACAAAAAATATCTGTAATTCTCAATTATTCAAAAAATATTACTTAGAATGCTTCTATATATGTAATTATAGTTGCCTAAGTACATCAAAAAAGTACAATGTGACTACTTCTTATACTGGGTTAGAATTTTTGCATGTCATGCGACCGTGTCCGACCTTCTCACATCTTGAACAATGATAATCTTCTTATTTTTGAAATTAAGACTTTATCCTCCTGGTTCGTGGCCTTTTAAGAGGATGGTTGGTTAAAGGCGGTTACAAAAAAGTTTATGATAAGTTATCTGTCAATGTTGTTATATCAGTAGGCTAGGCTAAACAAAATGCACAAATAAGCAAACAATGTATAACACAATATCCACTATACACAACACAAGGTTCATATATTTTCAACTAAAAGTCCATACAATTCTAGTTTATCAATAGGCTAGGCTTACCAAAATACTCAAGTTAGGAAAACAATGTACAACACAAAATCTAATATGCACAACATAAGGTTCATATATTCTTAACTGAAAGTTTATACGATTCCAATTTATCAGTAAGCTACGTTTAATAAAATGCTCAATTTAACCAAACAATGCACAACACAATATTCACCATGCACAACACAAGATTCATATATTTTCAACTGAAAGTCCGTGCAATTTCAGTTCATCAATAGGTTAGGCTCAGCAAAATGCTCAAGTTAGGCACACAATGTACAACACAGTATCAACTATGCATAACACAAGATTAATGTATTTTTCATTAAAAGTCCATGTGATTTCAGTTTATCACTAGGCTAGACTTAATAAAATGCACAACTCAACATTTAACAACAACAATTCAAAGTTAATTTTTGCACAACAAATATTCCAATATTTCTGACATCAAGTTTCTTCATATTAGGTCATATTTTATTCAATTTACATATTAAAGTTCAATATGAACAAGTCAACCATCATTATTGTACAACAACTAATCCACTCTAAAACTTTTATAGCAACTTAATAGTTTAGCAACCTTTAATTTATATCAGCAATAAAATCACAACTAAAATTCCAACTAGAGGTTTTTCCATCCAACTAAATATTTGGCTGAAATTCAACTATTTTAGATAATCCTCTCATTAATTTATGTGGGGGTAAAAATCCAACAAGCCCATTCCATCACTCTCTGTTTATGGTCCATTGAAGAAAACATAGCTAAGCAAGAAGCAATCAACAACAACAAATACCGAAAGCTAACAAAACGTTACATTACTCTCTACTTATGGTTCAATTGTTAGTTCTTTCCTATTTCAACATAAAAAATGGTAGAAAACATCTTTAATCAAAGCTCAACAGACAAATTTCAATCAAGCACTGCTTAGAATGAAAGAATTTTAAAATCTACGCACCTCAAAAGTTATTCCTTGCTATTAGATCTAAGAAACCTTCTTATCCTCTAGCTAAGTAGCCTTCCCATATTTGTCATCAATCCTACTACTCTATGTTCGTTCATTTTTATTTCTTTTCATTAAGGGAAAAATTGTATTTTTAGTGTGAAGAAAAATTGCAATAAAGGCTGTAAGGCTAGTAGTACAATATCAAATTTTTTAAGCCCGAAGTGCAATAATGTATTTTTTAGGGCTCTTAATGCGACTTCCCCTAAGATTTTCTACTTACTTTGAGTTCATTGTATAACTTTTTTTTCTAACTAGAATTAAAAGAAGTGAGGATCGTTCATGATTTAATATATGATTACCTAATACATACACATTTATCTAGGAACCTTGGGTTCAACTAGCATAGCAACATCCTTAAGATGCTTAGATCTCGGGTTTGAATCACGCCTGCAAATGTTTCAACATGCTTAGATACTTAATTTTAATTGTTAATGTTATATTTGTTTTTTAGGATATTTCTCTCTCTCTCTCTCTCTCTCTCTATATATATATATGTGCTTATATAATTGAGTATCTAGTTTGATGAATACTGATAATGGAGACCCGACTGTTATCGCTTTCATTATCTGACAAACTTAATTTTTTATGTAAATTGTATATTCATTTAATAAGTGACAATAGATAATTAACAAGTATTATTGCAGAATTAACAAGTAAAGTTATGTAATTAACAAGTAATTTAATTACTTTTTCGAAACAACAGTTAAAAAGGTCTTGTTATAATATTAACAAGTCAAGCTTTTCAATTAACAAGTATTGTTGCGTAATTACCAAATAAAGTTACATGATTAACAAGTAATGCAATTCATTTAAAGGAGTCATGGATTTGACAAGTAAATTCAAGTAATTAACAAGTGCCGTTAAGGTATCAACAACTATAGTTATGCAATTAACAAATAATGTAGCTCTGTTGTGGCAGTCACAAACTTAAGAAGGAGAGTTAAGTAATTGATAAGTTCTGTTAAAATATTAACAAGTATAATTATGAGATTAACAAGTAATTTAATTATGTTGCAGGATTCATGGGGTTAACAAGAAAAGTTAAGTAATTAACAAGTCCTATGAAGGTATTAATAAGAAAAATTAGGCAATTAATAAGTAATGTAATAATCAAGTGGTTTGAAAATAAGGTTTATTATATATATAATTTTATGTATTATATAATTGAATAGGTTGAGTGGCTTGATGGTCCAAAACTTTTTAGTAAACTAAAGGGTCTTGGGTTCTATACCCACCTTAGCCACCTTTAAATAAATTAATTCTCCATAATTTTTCAACCACTGGTAGTTGAAGCTCCGACGATGGAGGTCCAATGGCTGTCATCACTGGTGAGGCTCCAGTCATCGACTGTGGTGCTCCGGTGATGATAGCTGGTGGTTTTTTTTTTTTAATATTTGAACTCAAGGTGTTTTCATCTTTTTCACATTTAACTTATTTTTAATTTAATCCAAGGACTAAACTGAGATTTTGGAATCTTTTAGGAGCCACCAGAAAATAAGTTCCTTCCCAGGTCCTTAAATGAAATTCTCCCAAAAAGATATACTCCTTCCATTCAATAATATAAGAGTTTATTTTTTTAAGAAATTGAATATTAAAAAATATAAGGTATTTTTAGTCTTTCAATGTGTAATTATTGCCTTTTTTCAAAAGTATCCTTATTGATAATGAGTTTATATTTATTATAATATGTTTAATATGGATAAATATAAAAATATAAAATTAGTTTGAAAGTATGTAATTACTTTATTAGGCAGTAAAATTTAATTAAAAATATCTTACATTTTTAAACAGAGAGAATATACACTTTGTCTACTTGTAGTTGATCCAAGTCCTTTTCACTCCTAATTTATATTATATTATTCCAAGGTCTGACTCTGTAGTTTGATCTTAGACTCTGACCTATATTTGATTTGAAATATAGGATGATATTTTGTAGGAGTCAACTAATGTAATTTAGGCATTTATCTCACTCTCAAAGGTATAATTAAAAAGAAATAAAATTATTGAGAAGATGAAGTTTTTTCTTTTTCATTTGTTTATCAGAAGAGAATATTAAGGTTTTAACTAACACATTTTTTAAAACCACAAAATAATTACCGTTATCCTATATTAAAGGCACGAGAGATGATGATAACAAATAGTAATAAAAATAAAAATAAAAACTTGAGCTGAGTTCATTTAGAGTGGGGAAACTCATAACAAAGCATTTGCATTTTGCAGAAATTAAATAAAAACACTATTCCTGGTCATGTTTGATCAATAAGATGCAGGGTTTAAAGGAACTTGAAAACGGTTAATATTTACTAATGTTAATGATTAGTACTTGATTAGCGTGCACCATGGCAGTACAAAACCACAGTGAACAAAATAATATATGAGAAGTACCCACAATCTAAATTTTGCTTCAATTATCCAAGAATTTTCGTAATGAATGAGGAAATTATTTTTTCTTTTACTTCAAGTTAATTCTGTTATTATACAGAAGAGGAAAAGCCAGAGAGAGAAATCCCGCACACTGCCGTATGAAGATCATATCATATGAAGCAAAAAGGGAAAGAAAAAGTAAGATCAATATATATAGCATTATAATAATATATTTACAACTTGGAATCAATACATGCATAGTTACATACATACAAAATAGCTTGAGAATTCAGAAATAGTGATGATCTTGGTTGTCTAAGCTGCTAATAGGGAATGAGAGGTTGGATGATTATGGGACGTTCGTATTTGTTGTAACATGTAGGTCTTTTGAGTACTTCTCTGCCTTCACCTATAGGTGTTTGTACTTGATTTTTTTGGAATAAATAAGATTTTGATATTTCATGTAGAAAAAGAAGTTAGCAATATATATACAAGTACTTCCTGTTTTGCATAGTACACTTGTATCTTGAATCTGTTCTACGTCAAGTTGAGAAGATTTTAAAGAGTTAGGATCTTTTCATATGGAAACACTGTCACCAATATTGCTACATTTCCAAAACTCAAACTTGAGACTTCTAATTAAGAGAATATGACTCCCTTATTAGTTGAACCAAGCGTCTAGTAGCTTTATACATCAACATCCTTTATGATAAGTGATCTATGCTAGTCTGCTAAAGCATAAGCATGGAAAAGTACTGCTCAAATTCTTGATCAATTGTTGGCGGCCTTGTGCTTGATTCAGCCTCTGAAACCAAATATCAACCCAGGAATTAGTACTAACAAAAAAATTTAGAGGAAACCCCTTTTTGGTTCCAGACATATAGGCGCATGATAATGCCCTCCACTGATCATCCCTGTTTAATTATGTCCCTCAATCATTAAAACACTTTCAATGTTCTCTCGCACATTATGGCTTGCCCAGCGCTGTTAACTTGGACCTTATACAGATGCTGCTCACTCATGACAAAAATCTCTAATCTCATGGGTTTCACTTTGTTCCAGGATAAAGGGAAGGTGTCAGGATAACATTAAAGCTGTTTTAATGATTGATCTACTAAATTGAAAGAAATGATCTATGGAGGATGGAAAAAAATGAAATACCAATATGTTAGGTAACAAAATAGGCTTTTATACTCTTTTCTGGTCCTAAATGTAGGAGAGAGATGACTAATCTATAAACATTGAAGAAATTAGTTTAGTTAGTTTTTTATAAAAAAATATGTGATGGTTTTCCTAAAATACCCTTTAATCATTTATATTGGAAACTACCCCTTGATGGAAAAACCCCTTTAACTTTTGCAATCAATAGGGATAGTTTTGGAAAAAAGGGGGAAAATCACATTCAAGAACCACTCAAATGAATTATTCTCAAATAAAGACTAATAACAAGTCCCATTCGAGAAAAAATAAGTCATGTTTCCCTTTTAAAAAAAATCCATTTCATATTGGTTCTTGTTTGTGCATAATTTTTTTGAGTGGTTCTTGAATGTGATTCTCCAAAAAAAAAAAAAACTATAAATCTGGGAGACAAACTAGGTTGGAATCTTACATTCAGAATTAAAGCAAGTTTCTCAATTAGTTCCTATATTTAGGATCTGAAGGAGTACTAAACACATCGGAGAGGAAAACATACCTTGGTTCACATCCCATTTTCCAGATGATAGGATATACATGCTAGGATTTGCCCCATGAGCAGCATAAACATCTTCAAATTCTTTTTCTCTGGAATGCTCGTTGCCTTTTTTCACATATTCTGAGTAATCATGATCTCTACAAATTCCTAAATCCAGAGAGTGCTCCTCAAGATTCACCAAAGCTTGTATATCATCATCATAATCGTAGGATGATTCTCTTTCAACAACTGTGTCCTCTTCACGACAACTTTTCTTGAAATAATAGCCATCCCAATTAATAAAAGAATAGGAAGGCCTTCCGTACAGGTATGGTTTAGGACAATCCATCTGATGTTTTGGTTCATCATTTACAGACATGGCAGCGTCTGAATCTTCACTGAAATTATTGCTGCCTTTGGAAGATTTGGTTTCTGAAATATCAAGAGCTGACGCATACGTTTCACTCATGAACATGGGCATGTGCGTGCTCCCTAGCTCTAGATTGTCATCGGACATTGAACCATGTTCAGAGGAGAATCTCCCAACCCAACATTTGTGCTTTGATCTAGGCAAATCCAGTTGATCAGTCTGTAATTTTCTTTTCTTATTCCCTTCAGTAATGTTGGTTTTGTGAACTCCATCCAGATGGCACCTGAAGACCATGCATGACAAATATCAGAAGCGAAAGGAACCAATTTTTAAAGAAGAATTTCACATTTCACAGAAATATACATAAAGGACCTTCACAGAAAAGTAACAGCTAGCTGTAAGACATGAAACATGAAGATGTGTCATACTAAATAACTTTTTTGCTTGGGTTGATCCTTGTAGGACCCTTCAACTTCTATAACATGAAGCTGTAAGACATGAAACATGATCCTTGCAGCTACCATGGAACGTGTTATTTGGATAAATGTGCTGGGACATCTGGTGTACTAGATGCAGATACTTATTTGATGGAGAGGAGGCTGAAGGAGGATGCTCCAAAGAGGCTATCTTCCACAAAGCCAAATCTGATTTGAACCTTATCACTGCGTCAAATACGTTGTCAATCCAGGCGAGGAGATCCCACAGTCACTGGGTTCGACTGCAAGGTAATGATCTGCACCTACATATTGATGGATCCTTTAAGGATGGTATCTCCAAACGTGGGGGTGTGATTCAAAATGGGAGTGCTAAATGGGTGGTTGGTTTTTCTTGTAATGTTGGTCATTACCCACCAGCTATTACAAAAATTATTGGTATTGTTCAAGGTTTTACCATGTGTTGCCAACTCATTCTTCAGAAGGTCCATGTTTTTACTGATTGTGCTAAAGCTGTTAACCTTCTAACCAAATCTGATGTCACCTATCACCCTTTTAGGGATGTGATTGAACAACCTAGGAATTGCCTGTATCAGTTTAGATTTATATCGCTGAAGTTCATGTACAGAGAGGCAAATTATCGTGCGCACTTTTTAGCCCAAAACGCTTTAGATGTGGTAGGAAGCTTTTGTGCTTTTAATCAACCACCACCGTATTGTCAAGAGGTGGGGAATGAAGAGAAGATTAGATCTATTGGTGTAACCTAATTTCTTTTGTATCCTTTCTTGGATTATGTACTCTTTGTTCAAAAAAAAAAAAAAAGAATTACCAACCCAGACAAAGACATGCGGCACAACATGATATGGAACTCAAAACACTGCTACATATATAATGGTCAAATATATTTGAAGTTTCACCTGGCAGAACGAGGATTTTCTCCATATGCCTTCTGTCGTAGCCTGTTCAGGTGTATCCAAAGTATTAGTACTCTCTGCAGAACATATATAGGATATAAAACCCAGTTTAATTCAATTGTAACTAATATATCTGAAAAGGAAAATAGTGCCTATTAAGTCTACAAGTAGAATGTAAAAGCAACCGACAAGATTACTGTTTGTTCCAAAAACTGTCTTTATGGTTCCAATCCTCCAAGTGAAGTATTAAACTATAATTACAAGCTTCTATGATTATGCCTAGGAATGAATTTACCATAGAAAAGAAATAGGACATATCAGAATAGCTGATTAATTCTAACAACATGCTAGGAAGAACATTCAGACTTGGAACAAACCCTTCGTGGACCTAATTTTTTATGACAACAAACCTAAAAGAGAAAAAGGAAATTTGTTTCCACTAAAATTTTCTTTATTAATGGTTGAACACTAAAAGTTAATAGATCATAAGATAGAAACAAAATCTGCTGCAGTTATTGTCGCCAGATTACTTAAGTCCAATGTAAATCATGTGCCACAGAGAAGTCTATTCATCTCCATTTCCAAATCCAAAAGCTGAAACAATACTAAACTAATTTGAATATGAACACACAACTGTAAATATCTCTAAGCTTAATTAATACGTTTACTGTTTCTAATTTACTTAGGAGATCACTTTAGTCCCTTTAAGTTCAATTGAAACAACGTCGCCCCTCAAGTTTATCTATGAGAGTGATTTGGTCCTTCCAGAGCTAATTAAATCAATATCATTTCTCAAATTTTTATATTTAAGAAATTGAAGATAGTAAGCACAAAAGATCACTAGCTAAATTTTAGAGTGGTCATGAACCACTTCTTTCCTTTTTCAAATAACTGGAAGCAAGAGATTGCAGAGATTTAAACCGAATTGCTCAAATGAGTAAACTTCATGAATAACACTGCTACAATTGAAACCACTAAATAGCTTTGCTGTTTTACTAAATCAATTAATAATTGATACAGCTTTGATGTCTTACTGAAATGAAATGGCAAAGCGATCAAATCCAGACAACGAAGTATACTGAACCATGAGGATTAGCTGAATTTGGGAAAAAAAAAAAAAAATCACTGCTGACATACGGATCTTCGTGCCAAAAATTGTTAAAAAACCAGTCACCAAAAAGCCACAAAAGAGTTAAAAAGTTTCAAATTTGTACAGTAATCAAACCTGTTTGGCTGAGATTGGTCGTCGTCCTCCGCTTCCATCTCCATGGAGAAAGATCGAAGAAAAGCTTGAGAGAGAGAGAGAGAGAGAGAGAGAGAGAGAGGATTGAAAAATGGTAGAGAGAATAAAGCATCTGGCATCTAACTGTTCTCAGTGTGCGTAGCGCGTGCAGAAAACGATGGACAGGTTCCAGTGTCTCCCATTGGACGGCGGTCGAGTGGGATACTGGAAGTGGAATGGCGAACGAACGCTCAACGACACTCCGTTTCGTTGGGTTCAAATTCTCAACACTCAATTGTATGACCAGAAAGCCATCATTACCTCCTAATCCAATAAAAGCTGCATCATTAATCCCCGGTTCATATGATAGCACTTTCAGCTTTCCACAGTTTATCAATTAAGCTTTATTACATATATCTTAATACAACCAAGCATTAAAAACAAACCCCTCACTCAACAAGAAATTAAATTTTATTTCGTCATGGACTACCGACTACCATGTTTTACCCATTTTTTATATCCTTATGCGTTTCATAACATAATGATAATTAATGTTGGGTGAAATATAAAGAATACTTCAAGAAAAAGGCACAGTAAGCATGCATATGGATCTCTTGTACTCATTTTGTCGACTATATGCTATCTACATGCGAGTGTTCTATGGTGATACCGAAAAGATCTCATTAATACTAAAACTCTTAAGAAGCAAAATGCACTTCAGCTTCAGATGGGAAAATATATGATACAAATATATGATTATTCTTTCAGTATACAGAAAAATTACAAATTCTAGAATACACACAACTTTTCACAAAGGCCAGTCTTCATCCTTGCATGGCATGTCTCGGAGAGCCTGGTTTCCAGAATTTGTCATTGTACAGTGCCAACCTCCAGAACGCTATGGCTGTAGCTCCACATCTTCCAAAATCCTATGTTATGCCTACCAAGAGGAGGGAGAAGAAACAAGGGAAGAAAGAAATGACAATCAAAATACCCACAGGCATGCATATTCATTCCATGGCCACGAACAGATGCACCAAACAGCTCTAAAACATCAAAACTTCAACTATGGTGTGACTGACATAGGAAAAAACTTCTCTCTGTTGGATTAGTGATAGCAGACTACTCAACCTCTTGGTTTTGTCATCACTTGACCGATCTTCACAACTAGGGTTAGATGTTTATGCACTACAAATGACCACAACCAGGCAACACCATGACTCATTTCGACATTGATGCACCTGGTGAGATATCATAAGCAGTCTGGAATCTAAGTCCAGAACCTATATGGTTTGCTGTGGGCCATACCCAGCTGAGGATATTTGGCCCCAGAACCTGCAACAAAATTAACCAAGAAACTCAAATTCATACCCAGGTATGCACATACATTGTCAAGTTAGTCTGAACTAACAAAGAAAGAGGGACACTGCAGAGCCTTGTACAGATAGATACCCACAAGACAACATGGATAATTCATCAACATGTTAATATCAGTTCCCTTGCATCAGTTACAACTCAAAGGCAAACCATTAAGTACAATATCATTAAAATCCACACGTTCATATTAACAGATATCCTGATTAAAACCTAAATAATTAACCGAGGACCAAATAATTTCACTTTTAAGTCCTGAACAAGTGACACTGGGCTGACATGCATTAGCTCGAAGCATACAGGGTGCTTGATACTTCAACGTGATATTTATACAACGATGAAAGAGGAACAGTGATGCTAATAAAGCACAATTGATGATCCAATGGGGCCATAATTTAACGTAATCTGCATGTTGATGCTATCACATCTACAAAAACAAAATGAACAGGAACAGCTTCCTTGGTAACCATATAAGTCATCACATTTAATGCATGCTTAGAATTTCCGAGGAACACATAAATGTAAATTTCATATCAAATCGGTTTATGCCAACAGAAAGAAGTCACCACACTCGGCAGAATTACTATGGGATTTATAGCTAAACAGAAGGAACAGGAGCATAGTATTCAGTTCTTACAGTTGTCAGATTCTCATATGGACCAAGGTCATATGGATGTTTATAAATGTTCCCCCCCTTCTCTGCAAGCCACAAAGCTCTAATTCCATCATGATACTGTCAACAAAAGTGCCAAACATGAGAAAATCTCTATTTGCTGCGTCAGTAAAATTAAAGCTTTGAACTAAAATTAGAATTCTCTAATAACCTCTATGGTAGTCTTGTTATGCAGGACAAGATAGATATGCCATCCTAAAAGCACAGATAAGGTTACAGATAAGGGGACCAGCAGCATCCCAGAAACAACCTGTAGGAAATCAGATTTCATCAGCAAAGATGCTAGACAACCAAAACAAAATTTAACCATCTTATTTTTATAGGAAATTACATAAAAAGTTCTGTAAGAGCCACCGTTTTGCTCTTCCTCCTTTAAACTATCATTAGCTAGACTACCCACAAGCAAGACCTAAAACATCAAGTAAGAAGGATGGTCAATATAGGCAGAAACAGCGCATGGAAAATTATTATAGCAGAAGACAAAAGAGAACAGCATGGAATCCCCAGATTAATGCAAATAGAACTTAACCCCACCCATGATCACAATGATATCAAAAAAGCTGACAACAAATCAAACTTACCAAGGAGTAAACGCATGTAATAACAGCATACATGACAAATATGAAGAAGACCTTATAGTTCGCATGGCCTACACAGTTGTTTATCCAAATGCAATGGTGATCCTAACAATCAGATGCCAAAACTTTTGTCATTGTTTAGAAAATCTAAGATAAATTTGACTGTGATAGATCATGCATACCATGCGCAGAACACATCGTTTGCAGACACGGCAATGATGAGCACGAGGAGGCTTATAATGAGAACACTTTTGGCAATACCTCAAATCCCCACCCTGCTGTAATTCAAAGAAACATTACAAAAATGGTAAAATTCATATTCCGTACTGCTAAAAATGATCATACAACCACCAGCTTATAGCACTTAATTGAAGGCTCAGGGAAAAAGTTTCAGTCATCCCTAGTTAATTGGATTATTTTCACTACAGCACTTGACTGAAGGAGATCCACATGTCTCGTGCAGTTCATAGGTATTCAAAAAGCGCAATGCCACAGGTGCTGTACATCTATGTGATTGGCATTATAGTGCACTATTGACAACCGTGCCAGCCTCAAAACATTTTAAAAGGATTTAATCAGTATTTAATACTAACAAAGCCACAAACTTCATGGCTCTAATAGAACCTTTTTCCCTCCTTTGACTAGTGATGGGAGAGGAAACGGGATCAAGATGGCAAGATGGCAAGATAGCAAGATGCACGTACAGGGTAAATCATTAATGCAAACTTAAGAAGTATCCCCTAAATAACATGGGCTGGAGACCAATGGCCCTGGAAGGTTTAAACTGAGGCAGGAGAATCAAAATAATAATGCATGTAGATTGATAGATACACAAAATCTATCCATTCTATTCTTTTTGGTTAGTTGACAACTAATTGTTTAATGCTAATATACTCATGTTCATTTTCAAGCAAAGGGCTAAAACAGCTGAACTTCAATCATAACAACCAGTTAAGTAAGACCTAAAAGGTTCGGTACAGCAAGTTCCATCAAAGCATGCACATTTCCTAATGATATTGTCAAATCAACGTTCATCAGGAATCCTTATCTTGAGGCGTTACCATGATTTATTCACTTATTTTCAAAACAAAACGCTTGCTCTGTGTGGAAATCTGAGTTAATAGTTAACAACAGTGTTAGATCCCTAGCAAACAAAAAATAGTGAAATGATTTCACTTCCACAGACCCACCTTAAAGCTCATTATTTATTCAGAAGATTAATTATTATGCCCTAGCCAAGCCAATGATACTGAAATAGTTCCACCTCCAACATAAAAGTCCTTGTTTCAGAAGATCAATTATTCAGGCCAACAAAATGGCTGTTCATTATAGTTCTACAAGGGGAAAGTGACATCAATTAATACATGATCATGATTATTTATTTATTTATTTATTTATTTACTTGTATAGAAACATGATCACGATTGTTGGCCCATCTTAGTTCTTAGACTAGAGGATTAAACCAAAAACAATCTTGATTTACCCATTATCCTAAATGCAGCGATTGTGGAAGTACCTCTTTCCGAACAGTGGTTGGCTAGCATGCCAAAGGTAAATTCTTTAGCCAAAGCACTTAGCAGCTAAACATTTCTGATCTATTCATCCAGTTATTAGATGTGATATGAGGCCCATTGTTAAAGTTCAAATAAGATAAGAAATTAGGAAATCAGAAGTAATGAAATGCAACTAATGTTCTTCATTATGACATAAAGATTGACAAAAAAACATGAAATCCAACTAATGTTCTTCGTCAAGGAGACTTCCAGCATCCAAGAAGCAGAACTCGAAGAAACATAAACTATCAGGAAAGTCAGCCAAACAAATAAAAAATTAAAAAAAATAAAACTAAAATAAAATGCTATAGGCATTAACAGGATGCCAAGACCAGACCTGGGTGGTTCTTCTTAAAGAAGCAAATTCGTTTCCGAACGAGGAAAAAAATAAACCACCCCAGAAAGATATAGCGTCTTATTCCGAAGAAATGATATTTAAAACAACACATACTCTGTACCTTCCGCTTGATCTCGTGAATAGGGGTTTCAACGTCTTCAATATCGGGCATGTATGTGGAGGGGACTCGACCTGGATCTGTTAATATAGAGGTAGCATAATTAAAGACGCACATGATAGCTAACGCCGTGAAGACGATGGCGTTCATTATTCCCGGCGAAGAAGAGAGGCCGAACCACATGTCAATGAAAACGAAGATTGTGGAAAGGTAAATGTAGGCGATAGTCAAAAGAACGACGCTCACGGGGAGGGAAAAGCGGCAGCGCCGCTTCATTTTCTCAGCCATGGTGGATCAAGCGGGGAGGAGGCACCGGCGCCAAAACGACGGCGTCTCCAATTGTATAATCCAAGAATACACGAGAACCCCGTCCCGGGAACGATGACCGTGCAAGAAATATATTGAGGTAGGTTTGAGACGGTGCCGTTGTCTTTAGTCTTACTAAAGCCCACTCGCTATTTTGGGTATATTCCTTTCTGTGTTGCTATTTACAGACCAATACGTGTGTGTGTGTGGTTATTGATAGAAATAAAGTAAAAATAATATTGGAATTTTTTTAAATTTTAAAGTAATTATGTAAAAGTGTATTTGTGAGGACCAAAGGAAAAATATTATCTTGCATTTTGATTAATGGAAATTTAAATTTAAGTCGAACTCACTTTTGGCACACCTAAAAATTTATGAATTTAAATTTAAAATATTTATAATTTTTATAATAGATAAAAGGACAAAAATACTCATATAATGGTTAGTTAATAGCACCTAATATCCTAAAGTGAGAAAAAAGACATAAATACTTATAATGTTCCATGAGTGGGTGTAAAAGTGACCAAACTATTAATTTTAACCTAACGCCATTAACTCTGAGCGGGTGCAAAGGTGTGTTCAATCTCGATCTTTGATTTTATACAACATATCTCACTATGTTGAATCTCAGGTTTTTAGAAATAAGAAAAATGAGTGCAGAGGGATAGAGGCAGGGGATGAGATACATGGTAATAAAAAAATCATGTGACATGGATTTTGATGGATTGATTACCATTGTACCTTGTAAAGTAACATTATAGGTATTTATATGGTTTGTGGTAAACAACAAATATCAAGCATGTTAGAAATGCTGAGTCGAATGTTTTGTTCAAAAAATCAGGAATCTAGCGAAACTCATAGTATAGTCTTTATTTCGTATTCTCTATTTTTGATAATCTGACCGTCTCACTAAGATACTTAGGCACAATGTCTGTAGATTTCAGAATTACTCAGGATCATGTCTTATGTGCCAACGATCTAATGTTTGTAATTGACGGAATTTCGACATGGTTATTTTTTCGTGACCTTTGCCCTTTATTGAGTTTCAGGGTCGGCCCCTTTGTTCAGATTGGGCTTGACTCTTTAGTTGTTCAGCCCACATAGTTTTGTGATCTATTTGAACGACGTTTCATATTTTAGCCTAAACACAACGATAATTGATCAACATTCATAAAAATTTATCTAGAAATATTTTTTTATCTATATCAGTAAAAAATAGTTAACTTTTTCTTAGGTGTCAACAAAATGATCAATATTTAAAGAACTTGATAGATTAGTCACTTTTGCACTAACTTTTGATAACATTATGAGTATTTTTGCTTCTGTGTGGCAACTTTGTGGATATTTTTTTCTCCTTTATTACTTCACATTAGCAAAGATTGACATATGGCATGTACACAACAGCCAACATCTAACAGTCAAAGTTAATAGCGTTAGATCAAAGTTAACTGTTTGATCACTTTTTATCCCTTAAGATATTGGATGCCCCTAACTTGTCACTTTTTAAGTATTTTTTATCCTTTTATCCTTTTATAATTTTAAATTTTAAATTATTTTTTATTTTCTAATTATTTAAATTGTAGTCACTTCAATCTTTTTGAGTCCCATCCTTCATGGATTAAAGAATAGAGATAAGTTCATTATTCTTAATTTTTGTCTTAAATCTCAAGTAGTCTCTTTTCTCTTTTTAAAAAACTTTTTTACATTATTTAAATTAAGAATTTTAAATACACGAACTTAAATATAAAATTCAGATTAGTTAAATATGTGAATTTTAAATATAAAATTCAAATTCATTAAATACCGGCATTAATGAATATTAAAAGGTATTAGGAAAGATCAATTTTGTTCTTAAGTTCGAATAAAAATTAAATTTCTGGCCACAGCTTTATTAATACTAAGATTCCCTAATAAACAAGCAATTGCTTCTTGTTATTAACGCGCTGGAGCTGACAATTCACCTGAGGAGACAATTGTACCTTTACAAATCATAACAAACTCTAGATGGTGAAACGCGGTTTGTTTTAGTTACATAGAATTATCAAATGGATATTTTTAATCCAAAATATTTTAACGAAGAACTGTTGTTTTAGCTTCATCTTCTAGTGAGGAATCTCACTCATTTCATAATTTTATGCCCTGATGAACATAGGATATAAAAACATAAATTTCTTAATTTTATTAACATAGAGATGTTCAATATAATATGTGAACACAATCTATTCTGTGTACGAATTTCAAAAAAAGTTAGTAGATATACTTTAATTTAGCTACGACGACAATACTTTACATCTGATTTATCTAATTTTCCCGAAAAAAAGGAAAAAAAGAAGCATATGACACTACATAAAAAAAAAAAAAAAACAGAAGAAGCATACAGTGCAAATAAGAGTCTAAAAAAACCAAAAGAATCTTCAGATGTGAAACACTAATACACATATGAGAAAAAAGTAACTTGTCTAAAGTGTTCAAAGCAGGTGGTAAGAATAATGATTTAATTTAGTTAGCTCTTCAAAGAATTTAAATGAGTTAGCATTTTTTTTTGACCTCTGAATAATCTGATTCTTTGCTCATTGTTGGAAGTATTAGGATTAAATTAGTACTGTTGGTTAGGTGTATTTAATTAGATTATGTTAGGTTTGGATGTATGAAGATTTAAATTTGATGTAATTTTTATTATAACTTTTTTGGAGTCCTAATTGTTTAAAATTTCACGTACACCAACCATCCCGTTTTCTTCACATTTTACCATCA
>NW_026557512.1:0-19715 GCF_029017545.1 Prosopis cineraria | reverse complement strand
TTCCGTTGTCTCTCCTTTCACTTTAGGACGATCTTGGCTAATAATATTCTCATTGTATAAGTTTTTACTCTAGGAAATCAATTCTTGTTATTAGATATTAAGTTGGTCACAGTGGTATGCTAAACAAAAAATAAAGAGAGTGGCCAGTGATCACTCACTTGGTAAGTGGGGCCCTCCACCTTCTCTTTCCCTTTATTTACTGTGTGGTCCTGCATATTAACTAACAATTATCTTCTTCTGCAATGAGCTTTTTTTGCTTTGCTTTTGCTTTTGATGAAGAAACTAATTTTTGGAACATTGAAATTATGTTGGAAATTAATTAGGATGGAAAAGATTAACATGAAGAAGATGAGGTGTCAGTCAAGCAAGGTGGTGGGGACCATAGTGACAGTGGCTGGGGCCATGTTGATGACACTGTACAAGGCCCCATTGTGGAGTTGCTGTGGACCAAACATTATGCTCACCGCTACTCTCACATCACAACCAATAATCTTCAAACCACACACACTTCAACTTCTTCCTCAGACAAACAATGGTTCATTGGCTCCATTTTCCTTATCATTGCCACCTTTGCCTGGGCTTGCCTTTTGTTTTACAAGTAAGAACACCACAATAAACCCTTCAGTTATTTCTACTAGTTATTGATTCTCATGTGTACTTAATAATTATATTAGTGAGTGTATATAAATAGCATTAAGGATAATTTCATCTTTAAACTATAGGTCCAATAGCATCTAAAATCTTAAACTCATTTTTTTTATAATGTTCCTCTTCAACTTTTTAAAACGGTGCAGTGTCTCTTTTATTATTAACAAAAGTTAACTTTAATCATTAATTGACAAAAAAAAAATCTCAGAATTATAAAAAAGGACTAAAAAATTACAAACAAGGACACAAAATACAGAAAAGGACTTATAAAAATTCTTTTCTTGATATTTTTCATAATTTTTTGGGTATTTGTTGGTAATTTTTGGATAAACTAATAGTCAAGATTTACATTTGTTAATGGTAGCAGCAATATTGTACCACTTTGAAATGTTAAAAGCAAACATTACACAAAATATGAGTTTAAGGATTTGGACGCTTTTGAAGTTCTAGCTTAAGAGAAAATTTACAATTTTACCCTGTGAGTGTGTGTGTGTGTGTGATGTTTATTATATGACATTTATGTGGAATTGATAAGATCAATGAATGGTATTGAACAGGCAAAAGCATTGGAGACATACAAAATCATAATCTCAGTCTGACATCACTAATGTGCTTCATAGGGACACTTCAGGCAATTGCTGTTACATTTGTGATGGAACACAATCCTTCTGTGTGGAAGATTGGCTTTGACATGAACTTGCTTGCTGCTGCCTATGCTGTAAGATGATGATGATGATGATGATAAGAAACATACTTTTCTTTTGACCCATAATATTTTTATTTCCCTAATTATTAATATTAATCAATTAATTAATTGATATTTGTGAAATAATGTTTTAGGGGATTGTGACATCAAGCTTAACATACTATGTACAAGGACTGGTGATCAACAAGAAAGGCCCTGTCTTTGCAACTGCCTTTAGCCCTTTGATGATGATTATTGTGGCCATCATGGGCTCCTTCATCCTTGCTGAAAAAATTTATCTTGGAGGGTATTTATCTATCTATTTGGCTACATATATTCTAAATTTTTCAGAAATTATATACAGTTGTTCATTCTATTTTTAAAAATTACTCAAGCTTTCATCAAAAATAAAAATTAAATTTCATAGACCTTTGAGAGTTTCAAAAACTACATAGATATCCCATCTCTATTGTCATGAGAAGTTTAATTTGTGAATTTATAATCTTAAAAGAACATAAAAATTTATGTAATTTGAATACGGAATTTTATATTATTTACAATTTATTTTAAAAGAGCTTTACATAAATTTTGATGATAAGAAAATGTATCTAATATTCTTATAATTTTTTTAAAAAATAGCCTATTAGGTGGGAATGTACTTTAAACTTTTAAAGGAAAAAATATAAATTCAAAGAGAAAAGTCTTTCAAAACACTGTATTTAATGGGAGAAACCCTTCAATTTATAAAGGGAAAATGACATAAAAGCCCCAAAATAAGGAATTCATGACAAGTAGGTCCCCACTAGCATTTTCTGAAAAGTCAACTATAAATACTGATTTAGCTGGACAGTTTTAAATTTAAGAATTCCAATTGTAAATAAAAAATTAATTTCTAAATATAATTCATAGTCTACAATTGCAGTTCATATTTGTAGCTATTTGAATCAATATTTGTGATTCATATTTCAAAAAAAAAAATTTGTGGGGACTTAACTGTCATTAATTCTCTATTTTGGGACTTTATTATCATTCTTCCATTTAGATACTCACTTTGCTCGTAGAAACTCCCCGACATGGGATTCATAACCAAAAAAAAAAAAACCTGTTTTGTGTTTGTGGGTTTTATATTTTTTGGAAATTGATATATTGTGATAATTTCATCTTCTTTTTTCGCTTTCTATTATTGTTTGGACCTATTAATATTAATCGAGAATAATTCACTTTTGTGTGGGTGCAGTGTTATTGGGAGCATCTTAATAGTTATTGGATTGTACTCTGTCTTATGGGGAAAGCATAAAGAAAGAGTGGAAAGTAAAGTGAATGAAGTAGATCAAGATATAGCCTTACCAATGAAGGCCTCTCCAGTTGATGCGAATAATAATAATAATAATAATAATAAGTATGCAGATGACAAACAATTAACAATCAACGAAGCAAAATCAGAGAAAGGAGATAAATCCATCAGTAAGATTGATTCAGTTCACATTAGCATGCCTCACTCCAACCAAGAGCCAAAAGCTTAATTATATACGCGACTGGAATAATATCAATGGAGATTTTTGTTTCATTTTGGGATTTCCTTGGATCCTTTTCATAATTGAAGGGGTCTTGTTTGGTGTATTATTACATATGTAGCTGCATAATTTTGAAGCAAACTTTCAAGTGATTGTATTATCAGTTTAATTAATTAAAAATGCAGAGACATGTTTCTCTTTTTTTTTTTCTTTTTTCCTTTTATCTTCTTCATCTGGCTTCTGCTTGATTAATCAGTGATTTTCTTTTTGAGAAGAATTAATGATTTTCTTTAGTTTATATATTTTGTTTGTGGAAGAATATCCATATATAGCTGACATCTGATTCAGATTCCGCCAAGGGTGATAAGGGTATGGCATTTTATGACACATACAAGTCATGCATAATAGGTAAAATACAATGAATTTTCATTATTTTTCATAAAATTATTAAAACCTCTCATTTAATTTATCCCTTTTCGTGATACAAGATAAATAAATAATTTTTTTGAACAAAATTGAACTTATTTTTCCAATATTTAAACCTATTAAAAGATGTATAAAATGGTTAAAAGAAAGATAATTTGGTTAAAATATGTATAAAACATAAATTATCCTCTCATCCAATTTTTTTTTTTTTTTTGGGGCCAGAAGACTATCAATGAGTGATATATAACTTCTTGTAAACAAGTGCGTCTAAATATAGATGCTAATAACACATTGAATTATTAAGAGAATATGCTTTGTCCATGCCCATTTGAAACGCATGCAAGTGATGCTTCCTTCCACTATTTACTAACAAAATTATTCCTTTGGTAGTATATGGGATTCTCTGTATCTGACCTTAGTTATTTTGATTCTTTTGTTTACATTGGGATTCTCTGTATCTGACCTTAGTTATTTTGATTCTTTTGTTTACATTCTTCATTATTGGAATATTGTGATGGTGCTTTGTATTGTTGATTATTTGATATCATTCCCATTGAGTCTGGTTCTGCTTTATATATATATATATATAGTGAGGAATGAGGATGCTGAATTTGTAGAAATTACATTCTTAGCATATACATAAATACTAAGGAGAAGGAGAGGAATTCTTCTCTTAATATATCATAGCTCATGTCTAATTTTGATTAAACTGAAAGGTAAGTATATATCATGAAAATGGGAAAAAATAGATTATTTTTCATTGATTGATCGATAGAAGTGGACAGAGAACATTGCAAAGTAAGCTTATTTTCAATTGTAGGATTTTTGTTTTATTTTTATTTGGATTCAATAAGATGTGAATTCAACAAGGGTTGTTAGTTATAAGTTTTTTTTTTATTTTAAACTATCCTATCAATCCAGTTGCAACTCACATTTTAAAAAAAAAAATTTGTAGCCACATATATAACAACGAAATTTTTATTTAACAAACTTAGCCAATGTAAGACACATTCAAGATACATAAAACATATATTTATGTGAATTATAATATATTGGAGAAAATTTTCAACAACTATACAAAGTGAAACAAAGTAGAAAAACACTAAACCAATAATTAAATATCAATTTTGGTCAATAAAAACAAGATGTTAGAAAACAATGTTCTTAATTTTAAGAACAATATTACATTAACCCAGGTTTAATGGAAAGTGGCCATGATCCTTCACCTTCCTTAAGACACTTTAAAACTCCTTTGGCATCCTTTCCTTCTATCACTCCTTGTAGATTTAGTCTTTAATCATATTGTAATCCACTTAAGTGTGATCCTTCCATTGTGGCCTAACTATACTCATGAACACTTTGAGGATTTTGAAGCTAAACCAAGAAACAATGGATTTTGAAACACTATGGTTTGATGTATGAGATGAGAGAAGAAGACTGGTGGAGTTAGATTATAATTTTGATGGTTGGAACATGAATTATGGGAGAGAGAAGGTAAGATGGAGATGAAGAACGTGAACAACAATGGAGAGAGAATGGAGACGGGTGGCTACCAAAATGAGGGTGAATGAAAGAATGAATGCTAAAATTAAAATTAGGGTAGTTTGATTCAAGTCTAGGGTAAAAGGACCTAACTCAAGTGTTGAGTAAATGGGTGAAAAATGAACTAAGGTAACTTTAATCTTTACTGGGGTAAAATGGATGAAAATTTAGATGAAAATGGTTTGAAAATTGAATTAAATAAAACTAAAGGCAATGGGAAATTAAGAGAGAGTGAGTGGAATTAAAATGTGGTATGATGCGTGCAAGATTGTGCACGACTTATACTTTCACCCCAAAACTCAAGTATTTTTCCTCTTGACTTATCTAGTATTTCAATCCAATGGTCCTCGGATGCCAAATCCAAAGGTACATCTCTATACAAATAAAACATGACGCAATATCAAAGTTCAAAGCATATAGATAATATTTGCATTTTTCTGATTAAAATTAATTCCCAAATATATGAAAAATACAATTAAACAATAAAAAGCAATTATGAAATCACAAAAAGGCTTTAGGGCGTGATCTAGAGCCCAAAAATTGTAAGCCACACATGCATAAAAATAACCTAGCCCAAATGCAAGAAAACAAGTCAACTCGAAACTGACTTTCCAAAATAGTCAATTTGAGAAATTAGTTACTCTCAATCTAAAATGAATTTGAGAAATTTAATTGGACCATTGTTCTTCTGGACTAAAATTTCATCTTGGAAAATTTTCTCAAACATTTTCTCTAAAATTTAATTTTATGACCAAAATACTCCTAATGCACAAAATCTTACACTTAGATGATTTTTCACAATCAATGCAATAAGTGTGCAATTTGGATAAATATAACATTTTTTATCAACAATAATAAGAAAAAGTGTGTGATAGATGTAACTTATCAATTCCCCCACATTTACCTTTTGCACTTCGGGCAAAATCAAAACAAAAAAACAAACTCTCTTAAAATCCCAAAATAAGAACAAAGTAAAACAAAACAACTTGTCAAGGGTAATTAAGTTAAAAGTCAAGGAAATTTTTCACAAAATTATAAGAGATGTTGCTACCTTAGTTAGAATACCTCATCATCCACAAGAAAATCATTAAAAAGATGCAATTTCATAAAGAGAGCCTCACAAGGAACTATGCTCTAAAGCACTCAAATGTTTAGGATTCAACAATTTCACTCAAAGTCTTTTAACAAAAATGCCCTACTAAAAGATTGTAATCCTTCTACCTCTACTCTACTAACATGAAAATGTTCTCAAAAATTAAATGGACTTTAATGGGATGTAATATGGCTATGAAATGGATGCTCTTAGATTTGTATGTGTAAGCTAGGGTTTGGCTCAAGGAATTAAGTTTTAGCTACAATGTAAATATGCAACAATATTCAATTTTTTTTAATCTTTCACTAAGTGGATGCAAAGTGAAAAATGGATGGAAATATAAGTAGAATGGATGTAAAAAGCAAAGAACAAAATATATGACTTGAAACTCAAGGATCAATCCTTTTATTTAAACTTTTTATTTTCTTTTACACTCTTCAATTTTCTCTTTTTTTCCCCCTTTTATTCTTCTTCTTTTTTCCCCAACACTTTATAGTCATCTCGGGTATCAAGTAGTAGGAGAATAATGCACTTGGTCTTGAATGAAATGGAATGATGGAAGAATGAAAATGGAAAAATGAGTTGTATCCATTAAGTTAAACCAAAAAAAGATAAGAATGTTGAAACACACTTTGAAAACAATACATGCAATCCATGGTAAAATAAGGATAGTGTTTATGAAATGAACAAAAGAAACAAAAGGCTCAAAAGGGCTAATAAAAAGGGTGATCAATCCATTAGTGTCAGCCTTTTAAGTCTCTTGGCTATTTTTAATGAATGCCATTATCATATTCCCTACAATAAATGAAATGATGTGGCCTTAATTAAGAAGAAAAACAAGTTTTGAAGGGAACAAATGCTAAAGACAAACAACACAAATGTGTTTAGGCTTCTTCTAACTAGGGTTTTTCGCCTCTCTAATCAATTGTACACAATCTAAAACAAAGATTGTTAATAAGGTAAAACAACTAAGGCAACATTATTTCAAGAGTTTAAATTCTAAAAATTTAAAAGTTTCTTAAATAACCCAAGACAAAACAAAATGAATTTTTTTATTTTTCCAAAAAAAAATTTAAAAATAAAAAATTAAATATTTTTGTCTTCCCCCCATACTTAAATCATGCATTGTCCTCAATATATGCATAGACTAATGATAAGGGCAGAACTTTTTAAAAACTTCTAAACAAGCTAAAATGAAATAACAAAATCTATGATTTACTAATGGAGACATCTCCCCCACACTTACACTTTACTCAATCAACAAATCAAAATAATATGCAAAGCAAGGAATAAGGGTGAAGAAGATACAACCTAATTTAAATCTCCCTAAGTTCTTGAAGTTGAAGTTCTCATCTTGAAGTAATATCATAAAACTTTTTATTGTGATCCTCCTTCCAAGAATCTCAAGTGGTGGTGGCTCGGATCAATTGGTAATGGCTCCAAGATGTATGGTATGGATCGTCCCTTCAAGTCATATGAGATGCTACCATTAATATTTTCTTTTTCAAATGAGGAAACACCATGTGCAACATGATCATAAAACATGATATATGAAATGGAATTATATATAAGAGAATGAAAAGGAGATTTGTCAAGATAGGGGAGACAACCAATAAAATCAATGAAATTAAAGAGGATGTTATCAAAAGATTTAAGGAGAAAAATGTCTCCCTTATCTAATGCAAGGTCACATGATATAATCTCCTTGGAAATGGTACAAGCAAGCATATTGCCCTCTACTTGAAGTGGCACAATTTCTTTTGCACTTTCTTCTTGCTTGACACCCTTAGGAACACTTTGATCAAAACTTTCTTCAAAGCCAATTGTAAGTAGCTCATTAACCTTCTCATTCTCTTCAGCCATCATGCTAATGAAAGTCAAATATTATATTTCATCAAGTGTAGAGTCCCTTCCAATAGCTTGGGAATAAAGTGAACATCAAGCTTAAGTGGTAGTCAACCCAAGAATTCAGTCTCAATAGTGGTACCTACATTAACACAAGAAATTTAAACTGCCTCATTTCAAGTTGACATTCTATTATCACTAAGCAATACATTAGAAGATGTATCAAGTTGATTCAAGAATTCTTCAAGATCTACATAATATTTACAACTATGATCTTCTTTACAATAACAAGAAGTTGCGAGGATAAAAAGAGATGGATCATGTAATGTCCACCTAGACATTACCAAAACAACACTCTAAACACACCGTTGTAATAACCAGGAATAATAAAATTTCTTAAATAAGGTTATTACAATGTAAGCGTCAGATCATATGTTTTGATGATTATAAAACCAAGAGAAGAGTGTGTTTGTTATGTGTGCAAATATATAGAGAGTTATGAATGAACATAAAACTACAAGAGCATGAAGAATCAAGAGAAGATAAAGATTTATAGGATAAGTTATTTAATTCTCTTAAATTCAATGTGAAAACTTTGAAAGCTTAATCACAAATTATTTTCCTTGAAATGAATGCATAAATCATTGCTCATAACTCTCATTTGTGCATCCTGAGACTCATCTTAGTATATTCAAGCTTGTGAGTTATATCATTTTAGCTTGTATTGGATCATAAAAGTTGAGCTTCTCACTGTCTAATGATTCATGCATGATTCAATATGGTCGCATGCATGATTTGTTATGTTAGGCCCACTAACTGAAGTTTCATGCATGAATTAGGAGTAATCCATGCATGATATTGATAGGAAATTAGTCGCTTATCCTCAAAATTACACTAAAGCTAACCCTAATGCAATATAGGGCCAACCCTAAGTCATCTCCCAAGGAATGGTTTTAAGTCTAATTGAAAGTTATCTAGTGAAATAAATCAACCAAAGTTTGTAGGAATTTAGTTATCTAGCTAATTATCTAAACTAATTACCTAATATGCAAGTAATTAAAATGCTAGTGAAAGTGAGTGAAATGAACTTCCCTTTTTACAATAATGGAACCCTAGAGATTAGTTGATTTTGGACTCATTATCTTCTCATGATTAGGCTAAGTTTAGCTTCCCTTTCCTTTTGACTAAAGCTGTCATGACTTAAGAAAATTATCCTAAGCCAATTAACCTAATTAGCTAACCTCCCTAGATCTTAGATTAAAGTCCCTAGTTCAATTAACCAATTGGTGAAGACATTAGCCAAGTGATTCATTCAAAATCCTCTCTCAACAGCCATGGTCAAACATATAAATTGAGCAACCACAAGATTATGTCAAGCTACTCAACAACACAAGCATTAACACCACAAGATTATGCAATATTAACACAAGAAATTCACTAATTGAAAAACACAAGATTATGTGCCAAACAAAGAGTGGCAAAATTCAGTCATGGCTGTCCAAGGAAGAAATTAAATGAAACAATCCTCTCTCTTTACATCAACATCAAATTCAAATTAGAATTTATAAGCTAAGATGATTAAACCCTAGATTAAGGAATCTAACCATCTAGTAAAAAGAGAAGAGGATAGGAAACAAAAGAACTTAGCCAATTTGAAGCTCAAGACTCATCCTCCATCTTCATCTCTCTAGGATTCCACAAAGAAACTTAGCCAATCTTCATCTTCAAGAACCCTAGTGATTGCTTGTGAAGGCCAAACTCCATAGCTCTTGAATGATGAAAATGAGCTTCAATCCTTGTGAAAATGGAAGGGATGGAACGAAAATGAAGAGAGGAGAAGAATGATATGAGTTTTGTGGAGGTTTGGTGGCTGAAAATGGAGGTTAGGATGCTGGAAAATGAAGAATAAAAAAAAAAAGAAAATGAAGAACACTATGAACAAGAGAGAGAGAATGTGGAAGATGAATGAGATATGTGTTGGATACCATTTGAGGCTTAAAATGGCGTGCTCCTTGGTGTCTCCCATCAGCTGAAGCTTAATTAAAATAAGGAAAAAGAAATTAAAATGTAAATGGGAGCCTTGTCACACTTGCAAGGTGGCAACTTCCTATTGGTTTGTAGATGATTCCAATGTGTGCCTAATTTCCCATGTGTCATCCACATCATTTTAGCTGATTTAACCTCTCAAAATAATCATAATTCACGTGCAAACCATCAGCCATTGACCTCAAGGAGTGTTGACCTCAATTGCCCAATTGATGCACAAGTCACATGCCACCTATGTCACATAAATCACATAATTCAATTAAATACCATATGATATAATAAAATCTAATTCATGTCCAGAATTAAATTCATATTTAGAAGGAGGAATTTATTAAATTAACCAAGTTTCAGGCTGCACAAAATTATATAAAATTTTCACACAAAGGCAAACCAAAAACTAGGACAAACTAAGACACTTAAGAAAGTGTTGACTTTTTTATTTAATTACTCCCAAACTAAAATGAATTTTAAAAATATAATTTCACCATTCATCAACTGGACATAAAATGCACTTTGTCAATTTTTCTTGTACATTTTCTCAAAAGTTCATTTTTTGGACCAAAATGCCCCTAGTGCACTGATCTTAGAAACTTAGGCAAAGTTCCAAATCTAATGCAATGTGTGCACTTGAAGGTGATAAATAATTAATAAAATGGTCCTAATTGACAAATAAAAGTGGGTAACAAATGTGTTCTATCAGATATGTCACTTGTGTTTGTGTGATGCCTTAATATTGCTTTTATGCTCCATTTCACACAAGCTACCTTTAGGTATACACGCTTGAATTATATTTCATTGCATATTGTAAAGTGCTATTTCACTTGTGATTCAGAAAGTATCCAAGCATGATATATCATCAACTCTATTGAACACAATTTGCCAAATTGAGTCTGAAGCCATTTCAAGCCTGGTTCAATGTTGTACTCTTATGTGATCTGTCATCTTTGTTTTAAATCTTTTTGATCATGCATTCCTTGCTTGGGTACATAATGGTCCCATAAGTGATATAACTTATAGAATGGTTTAAGTTTTACAACTTGCCATTTCATGTGTGAGTATTATAGTGTTCTACACGTGATTTGTCTTCCTGAATGGTTTGAGTTTTGAAAATAGCCATTCTATGTGGGACATAGAGTTAGTTCTATTAGGATAGACTGGCACCTAAAGGGGGTGAATTGGATGACACTTGAAACTTTTTGAAACTTAAAAAGAGTAAAGAGCTAAAGAGTGAATGAAGATGATGATACAATCAAGATTTATATTGGTTCAGCTATAAACTTGGCCTACGTCTAGGCCTTAAGGTCGCACTTAAGATTTTCAACTAAAAACACAAGCTTTAATATATGCTTGCCACCATAATATAACTCTCAAAACTAATCTTGTCTTAAACAATTTAACACACCTTACTACACAATCTAACAAGTTGTTACAATACTTGAAAAATTGTATTCAGGATTTTTGAGATGATAATAGAAGCTTTTTATAGAAAAACCTCTAAAGGAGTGGATGTGAATACAATTGAAACCTTATAAACCTTTGAGAGCTTTTCATAGTTCTTTTCAAGAATAATGAATAAATGCAATATATAAAATCACAATTTGAAAACTCTTTTAATGCACAAATGATATTATGTTCACTCAAAGATTATTAGTACATGTTCTGGTTCAAAATGAATCACTTATATAGTTGTTAGAAGTTCACAGAATGTTGGAATAGTGATTTTATTCATTTAGTTCTAAAAGATCATTTAGTTCTATGTGCTTAATCATGCATGGTACCTTATTGCTCTCTCGTGTTGTTTGGTGCTCATGAATAATCATTCAGCTCTATGTGCTTAATCACGCATGGTACCTTATTGTTCTCTCGTGAAATTTAGCACTCATGAATAATCATTTAGTTTTGTGTGCTAAACTTTGTGAGTACACTACTTGCTCTCACACGTGGTTTTGCACATCAAGAACTATCATCAATTCTGTGTGACAAATTATGTGTGGAAATCTTACTCTCTCTTGCATGAAATGGTTGGTAAAATGCCAAGGCTATTTATTCTGATTAAAACTTGTGTAGAACTAGAAACACATCATGCGTGAAATTTCAAGTACTGATGTATAAACATATTTGATGTATATTCATGTGCGGAACTTAGCACAACTCAAGCAAGATTTTGCATGATTAAGAGATATGAATTTGTAAATCAATTATCATACATGTGAACAATTTTAGCTTGGCTTGAGAGGTTTTAAGACTCAATAAAAACCATGTGTGATTGTCTAACAAATGACAAATCATGCGTGGTTTTGTACTTGGTTATATTTCAACAAGGCTCAGCTGTTAAAACTTGCATGAACATTGAAGCCTTTCAAGATGCTTTTGCATGCAGAGACAAAGCATAAGGAAACATACTACACGAGTGCTTAATCATGCGTGAAGAACTTCTTTACACTCACATATCTAGTAGTCAGTATGCCTAACATGCAAAAACTCATGAATGACCTGTAAAATCATGTATGATTTTACCTCTTCATTATGCAAACATTTTCTATAAAAACCATATACAAGAGGGCCAATGTTTGCAAGCTTTAACATACTTAAATGAGTCTTAATGCATATAAAAGAGACATATGATGCATCCATTTAGTGATAAGCTCTCTAAGTTTTCTCATTGAATCTAAGAGAATTTAAAATTACTTATTCCTAAACTTCTTCAGCTTCTCTTAATTCTTCCTGCTTTTGAGGTTGTCTTTATTCATGATTTTTTATATCTGCACATATAACAAATACCTCTTCTCTTAGTTTTATAATCATCAAAACACATGGTCCAACAATCTCTCTCTTTTTTATGATGACAAAACAGTAAGATCAAGTTTTTTAGCTTTGTCTAATATAAAACTCCCCCTTAAACTGATATGGTAGAATTGAAGGATAAAAGTGCAGAAAGAGATTGAATCATGTGAAAGAAAAACATAAAAATTCCATTGATAATAGAAAGATTACAATCATATTATCAAATAAAATTTCCTCCTAAGGCTTAATTACATAACTCCCCCTTAAGGCTAACCTATCTTTCTATATAAGTCTTCTTCCCCTTTAACATCATGAAAAGATATAGGCCTTCCCAAGAGAGAGAAAACTCAATATTTGAGATAGACTTCTAAGATTTCTCTATTAGATAGAGAATTTGGATTAAAGGCAAGAGTTGACAGAACAATCACCCAGGCAGAAGAATCATTTAGATCCATAGAGGAATGGGATCTAATGCTTTATTTGAGCTATCAGTAACTCAAGGAAGGGATGGAGATAAATCTAAAGCAGCATTCTCAACTTGCTCTTTTAGAGGAATAGGAGCTTGATGGTGCTAAGGTTGACCTTCAGGCCCTTAATCCTCAGTTTCCTCAATAATGGGTTCATTAACATTTTGGCAAAGAGAAGGCTTGGTTTGCCTGTGTTTGGGTATGAGTTTCTTCCTCTAAAAAGTTTTTGTTATTGATTGTATAGAGGAGATGGAAAGAGATACCATAAGCATGGGCATGGATGAAGGTGTGGTAGGCTTTCCAACATTTTGAGTGAGTTTAACAAGAAGTTTGGTAAGACTTATATCATCAATGTCCTTAAACAATTCCTTAAAGGAAGGTGTTTCTACAGTTTTGACTATGTCTAAGGATTTTAGTGGTAAGGGAATATGAGGATGTGGCATGCCATCAAAAAGATAAATAGGCTTTGAGGTATCAGGATGGCTTTGATATTCAGGCAAGGAGTCTAGAGGTTGGTGTTCTTGCTAAAGATGAATAGAAGATTCTTGATCTCTTTAAGAAAGAAATTTTCTTACTCTTGAGAAGAAGCATCAATTGGTGAAGGCATTTTGAATGGTGAGTAGGGTGGATCAGAGTGTGTTTTTGAGGTTGAGGATGAATCCAATGTGTGCACTGAACCCTCTCTAAATCTTGAAGGACCAGCCTCATTTTCTTTTTTAGAAGTTCCTCCTTGTGTCTTTGAGATCCCAAGGTGATCCATGATTCTGTCCAGCTTGCCATTCAAGTATAGCATCATGTCACCAAGTCCCTTAATGTCATTTTTAAGATGTACCACTACTTGATCAAGCTTTCCTTCAATTCCATTGAAGATTTTGTATAGGAAAGCATTTGATATGTCACGTAGAGTGGGCATCAGAAGAAAGGGCTAAGAGGAAGATGCTCTAGTAGCTTCTGATGTTCCAGCAGCAGCATTCTTGTGTAACTTATTTTTCTTCCTTGCTGTAACAGGATCAACAAGCTCTTCTTCCTCCTTTGGAACAAAGATGTTCCTTTCCAGCTTGAACTTCATTTTGTAAAAAGTAGTGTCCTTAAATTCTTCTAGCTCCAGCACTACTCCTTTAGCTTATTTAACTCAAAATCTCTTTCAGATAGTAGATACAATTGATGCAAAGTAGAGATTTTAGTCTTTCTTTGGTTCCTTCTTCCTCTTGGTGTCAACTTTGGAGACATACAGCATCTTAGTTAATATGTAGTGACACATTGATCTTTTGCTTCTTAATCATTCTAGTGAGGAATACAGTCTCGAACTCAATGCAAGTGTTGAAGGCTATCCTCTTATTGAGAAAGACCCTTGCAGTGCTAGCATTTGATGCTTGAAAGGGAATGAAGTTGGTCTAAAGATGAAACCAAGCTTCAAAGCCTCCTTAAGTGATAAATCACATTTATTACACAATTTTATTTACTATTATTGACCATAAATCATGTTACATTTACACAAATTGCACACTTATTGCATTAATTGTGAGAAATTGCCTAAGTATAGGATTCTGTGCATTAGGGGCATTTTGGTCATAAAATCAAACTTTTGAGAAAATTTTTGAAAAAAAAATACTCAAAATGCATTTTTAGTCTAGAAGAACAATGGTCTAATTAGATTTCTCAAACTCTTTTTATATTGAGAGTAATTAATTTTACAAGTTGATAATTTTGAAAAGTCAAAGTTTCAGGTTGACATATTTTCTTGCAATTAGGCTAGGTTATTTTTGTGCATGTGTGGGTTTACAATTTTTAGGCTATTTGATATACCCCAAAGGCTCTTTTATGATGTCATAATTATCTTTTATTATTTAATTGCATTATGCCACAAATTTGAAAATTAGTTTTAATTGAAAATACAATTATTATTCATATGCTTTGAACTTTAATCTTGTATGTCATATTTATTTGTGTAGAGTTAGGAAGGCAAACTTATACAAAATTGTGTGAGGGGTTTAATTTGATCAAGAGAGTGAAAATTAACTTAAGTCTAGTTAAAAAGAGTAGACAAGGAATATAGCATCCCACAACTCTTAGGACTCCACTTTAGAAAGGGTTAAAGCACTCACATTTTCATTTCACTAGTTAATTTAGTTTTTAATTAAATCTGTCCACTTAGTTTAATTCACTAAAATCAATCAACTCTTAGTTTGTTTAGCTCACTAGTTTAGCCTTAATTAACCTTAATTAGCCTTCTTAGTGAAGAATGACATAGGGTGCCACTAGTACTATATTAGTGTTAACTTAGCTATTTTTGAGTGCAAGCTATATACGTTCTCAAGATTTGGCATCGTTGTCGAGGACGCAGGCTAGGTTTATTTAGGCTTAATTAGTGTTCTTATTTCATTTTATTTTGTGTGTTTTTCTATATTTTGTTAATTTTTGTGAATTTTCATGTGTTTTGTTGGCTTGGATTTCGAAAAGAGCTTAAAACTGATTTTCTCTATTTCTCCAGCTTTCTATATGAATTTCAAAAATTTGTCCAGAATAGCTTTGTAAGAGAAAAATTATCAAATTTTATAGTTGTAGTATTATTGTGTTAATTTGATGTCTGCCAAATTTCATGATTCTAGACTTGTAATTTGCTCTGTACACATTTTTAAAGCCAACAAGGTTAAACTGCCTATTTTGGAGAAATCTAAAGCACTGAGGCAATTTGTGTAGTGCATATCTCTATGTGTACTTGTCTAAATTGAGTTATTTTTAGCTCATTTTTCTTTGTTATCTTAGGTATAACTTTTATGTTAATTTTTTTTCAATTTTAAAGTCTCCAACATTTTTTAATTTGAGAAAAAATTTCACTGGGTCATTTTGGAGGACATTTTGTCTCTAGAGTGCTAAAGCCCAACTTCAACAAATTACTAGGAAGCTTTTGTCTAGCTAAAAATTCTGAAATTTTAGTATGTTATTTCTTTATATCTCCGTTGTTTGCATGTAATTTTTTAGGTTGATTGGATGAACGGATTTCTCTAGGCAAGGCAGGCAAACTACTAGATGCAAAACAGGACACATTTTCTAGCATTAAAGCTTCATGAGCAATTCTAAACTACACTCATATTAATTTTGTTTTTGGACTCTGGCTAGCTGTTAATGGTGTTTTGTTAGCTGTGATTTGTGTTTTTCTTTGTGTTTAGTTTTTTTAAAAAAAATTTACTTTTTCTTTGCATTTTTTTTATTTTAAGTCTTCTTTTCTTACTTGAGTCCCAAGCAAATTTTGTTTTGGATTGGTTTTAAGTTTTTCTCTCTTTTGAGTATTTCTTTCTCATTTTCTTTGTGTTTTCATTTTTTTTGAGTCATTGAATTTTACTTTTTGTTTTTCTCCTAGTGCATGACCTGTGGGGATCTTAGGGAACAAGTTTCATTTGATCCTGAAATTGAAAGGACCTTACAGCAAATTAAGAGAGAACAAAATTCACTTTCTTTTAATTCTAATATGAAAGATCCTAATTTTAATGGTTTAAGACAGTTTGGTATGCCTCAAAATTTTAATAATGAAGTGCAAAACCTATACCAAAACCTTATCCAATAAGGGGCTCAAAATGCCAATATGGTTGCATCTCATGCAAATCAAGGGCAAGGTCGAGTTGCTCCTAATAGAAATGGCAATGCACAGCCCCATAATAATGGGATGAATGATCATCCAGGGATTCAATTTAATAGAGAGGGAGAGGGATATTATAACCCCCTCGATGAAGTCTCAACTAGGAAATTGACTATACCTAATTGGCATAATAATCCATATGATATGTATGTTTTCCTAAATGATGTGGGTTTTGAAATTAAGCATTCTTTTGTGCAATTATTGCTAAAATATCATGGATTGCCTAGTTAGGATGTTTATAGATTCTTGCAGTCCTTATATCTTGTTTGTAGCACAATGAAACCAATAGGAGTGCATGTTGATAAAGTCCAAGATAGATTGTTTGTTTTTTTGTCTTGAGGGTAAAGCTAAAGATTGGTACATAAATCATCCTTCTCATATTGCATATATGGGACCAACTTTGGACACTATTTCTTGAGAAATTTCTTCCTCTTCTAAATTATCTAGCTTGAGAAAAGAGATCATTAGTATGGTATAGGGCTTTGATGAGTCTTTCTATAAGTACTATACTAGATTTTAAGGATTACTAGCAAAGTGTCCTCATCACTAAGTACCTAGCAAGCATCTTATGCAATATTTCTATAATGGTTTAGTAGATAGAGATAAGATCATGGTAAATGCTACTTCTAATGGTGCTTTGGTTGACTTGTCACCTAATAGAGCTTAGGATTTGACAGAGAAAATGGCTCAAAGTGGTACCCAATTTGGGACAAGAGAGTCTAGGGTAGCTTCAATGCTAATGGGATAACTTATAATGTTGGCAAAATGCTTGGTCCTACATTCAATGCTACTGTAGTTTATATATCAAATTTGAATGTGCCTCCTAATAATTGTGATGCTCTTGTACCCTTGTCTTGCAATATTTGCAATTCTTCCATGCTTGTAGAGGCATGTTGCCCTGTAAGAGACAATTATGCTTGTGATGTAAATGATGACAATACTTATAATGAAAATTGAAGGACTCATCCAATCTTTCTTATGGGAATCCACATGGAGCTTTACAAGAGATAAATTAAGGAAGGTATAACACAAACTAAAGCCGCCGCACACTCATTATGGTCAAAATAGTAATTCTTCATACTATCAAGGTAAAGGTAGTACTTTTAACCCTCTAAACTTGAATAAGCAACTTGTGCCAATTGATGGTCTATCTTCTTCTTCTCAATTTTCTACTAATTCTAATTGGATATTATTATTAATGAGTGAAGATGATAAGCAAAATTTCAATGCACAATTTGCACAACAACAAGAGTTTAATGTTGCCACCTCTATTAGGCTTAATAAGTTAGATGAAGTGCTTGATGAATTTTATAAACATGTTAGTTCTTCTACTAATCAAGTTGCTTCTTCTAATGCCCAATCCCTTTTACTCCCTAGTAATACTATGGTTAATCCCAAAGCCCTTGTAAATGCAACTGACTTAGGAGTGGTAAAAGGGTTGATAATGATGGTGGTGATATTGTTTTAAATGATGTTCTTGATACTGGAAAATAACTAAAAAATGATAAAAAGTATGATAATTGATGATTTTTCTTGCTCTAATATAGGTAAAGCTGGTTGTGATGATAGTGATGATGATGTGGAGCAAGTCTATAAGGAACCAATGCCCAAACATGGCTAAGATAAGCTAATGAAAGATGCTAGAAAAAATTTTAGCACCACTATCCATGCTAAAAGTCATATGGCCAATGCTAAAAAAGGAGAAGAAAAGGCTTAAGAGGATGTACAAGCAAGGAGATAGTAAGAAAACTTCTATTTCCTTAAGCCTAAGTGCCTCGACCTCCAAATTCTAAGAATGTGCATGATAAGGAGGTAATAGATTTCCTCACTAAAATTCAAGTAAATGTGCCTTTGTTAGATGTTGTGAAGAACTTCCCTAGATATGCTAAGTTCCTTAGTTATTGTTGCATTAATAAGAGGAAGTTCATTCCTAATACTAGAGTATAATTATGTCATTCTATTAGTGCAAACATGAAGTCACAATTACCTGTTAAGTGTGAAGACCCCAGATCCTTACTATTCATTGCATGACTGGTAACTTAAGATTTTTACATGCTCTTATTGATTTGGATGCTACAATTAATGTCATGTCCTATTCCATATATGCATCTCTTAAACTTATTGCATGCATCCTACTAACATGATTTGCTAACTTGCGAAGAGGAGTGTTAGGAAGCCATATAGAATTGTAGAAGATTTGATTGTGAGTGTTAAGAATTTATTATTTCCTATAGACTTCTATATGTTGGATATGAATAATAAGGGTTATGGGGAAGATATCTTGATCTTAGGTAGATCTTTTATGAGAACTGCATGTACTATGATTGATATGAATAAAGGTACCTTGATTTTAAAATGTGGGGATGATCAAGTTAACTTCATATCTATGAGGCAATGAAAGGCCTTTTGAGGATTATTCCCTACTTGATGTTAATGCCATTTACACTTTACACGATGAAGCTATTGAAGATCATGCATTTCCTCACTTGATTATAAGTCTACACTTGCTATTACTTATGGCCCTTACTCTTGTATTAATGCTTATGTGTGCTAAAATTGCTTAGATGTTGATGAATGCTTGAAGGATACCTTGTCTCATGAATTGTTAAATTATGATAAAATGTCTACTATGCTTGAAATTCATAGGCATGAGGAGAGTATTGTTTCTTGTGATGCAGATATACACCTTAAAGGGGCTAATTCTAAAGAATTTTCTCCACTCGAGCTTGATATCCAAGAGGTCCCCAAGCTAGTAGAGAACAAATTTTACACTTGAGATCCCTAAGGTCATGCATTCTATTGGCATTTTAGAGGAGACCATAGCAAGTAGTAAGGACTTGAACAAAGAAACGAAGATAGCTCAAGAAGTCAAGGAGGTTGACTTTCATAATTCTTCTATTGCTTTTCATGATACTCTTGGTGATAGTTTGTCTTCCTTGCTTTCTTGTTCTTGTGATAGTCAAATTTATGCATGATTTGTCATGGAACTTTTTCCTCTCAATTTAATTTATTTTCTTTAGACAAAATA
>NW_026557511.1:0-19717 GCF_029017545.1 Prosopis cineraria | reverse complement strand
TAGTATATAAAAAGGTAGCCACTGTTGAGTATTTTTTAATATATGTAATGACCTCTTGAACAGGACTGCCAATTGTGTGGCACTCAATAGAATTGATGCTAATGTCATATTTAACTTTCACTCACATAACCACAAGCATTTCCCCTAACATATATTGTGTTATGTGTTTGTATGATTCTAAAATGTTGCTCATTTATCTTGATTCTGATTCTTGGGTGGTGCTTTTCTCTCAGAAAAACTAAACTGCTTCAAAACTAATTAGAGCTATTTGTCTGGCTTGTTTATAGGTTGAAAAAAGGATCACAAGGCTCTGTGTTCTCTTAACCATTAGAGTTCTTGCCTTTTATCTTATATAATCAAATTTGATCATCGTTTTATAATTGCTTACACCATTGATATTGATCAATTTGATCATAGTTCGATTATAGTTAGATTGTAGTCGAATGAATTGTTATATATATATATATTATAGTTTTGACCTTTGCTAAAAAAAGGTAATTATATAACCCAAATAATCAAGTGATTATAAAGATACAAACTTTTTACAACTTTTAAATTTTAAAAAATTAAATTATTTCTGATAAGTTTAATCTATTTGAATAGCTTACGTCTTATAAGTTTGCTAGTTGACTCATTTTAATCACTAAGAGGGATGTTAAAAAGTGAGAAATTAATTGTGTTTTAGTTTTGAATCAAAGTTTGTTCATGAATATAAAAATGTGTTTTGGTCTTTTTACCTTTTTGACTTTTCAAAAGTTCTTTTTGAATATAAAACATAGGTAAACTAACCTAATAAATAATTAAGGAAAAAAACTTAGCAAGGAAATTTTAGTAGTTGGAAATTCGGCAAGTCCCTGTTCACAACTTTGGTTCCAATATTAACAACTTTTGTGCTATATTTACAACTATTTATTAGCTATTCGTAAGTCCTGGTGTGCAAGACCAGACAAGCATCAGAGTTGAAAATTCTCAAGTCTCTATTCACAACTTTGATATCCACTATTAACAAGTTTTGTGCCTACATTCATAAATATTCATTAGCCATTCACAAGTCTTGGTGTGCAAGATCAGACAAGTATCAAAGTTAGAAATTTGCTATTCCCCATTCATAACTTTGGTTCTACTATTAACAAGTTTTGTACCTATATTCACAACTATTTATTAGCCATTTGCTAGTCTTGGTGTGCAAGACCAGACAAGCATCAGAGTTGAAAATTCATAAGTCTTCGTTCACAACTTTGGTTTCACTATTAACAATTTTTGTGCCTATATTTGCAACTATTTATTAGCCATTCGCAGTCCTGGTGTGCAAGACCAGACAAGCATCAAAGTTGGAAATTTGCAAGTCTCTGTTCACAACTTTAGTTTTTATTATTAACAAGTTTTGTGCCTATATTCATAACTATTTATAGCCATTCACAAGTCCTGGTATGCAACACCAGACAAGCATCAAAGTTGGAAATTCGCAAGTCCTTGTTCATAACTTTGGTTCTATTATTAATAAGTTTTATGCCTATATTTGCAACTAGGCAACAATGAATTGTAAATTATTAGCACCCTCTGTAAATTGACTGAATCAGTAAAAAATGAAACACCACTCTAATCCAACAAATAACAACTTTCATTAATTTAAATGATAAGAAAACCTTAAAAAGTGACATAAATGACTCTAAGGTTTCATTGTCAGTTACATGATCCATAACTTGCATCAAAATACCCAACAACCCTTTTGACAAAATATATGAAAGGTTGAATCTTCTATACATAAGAAGTTTTAGCTTTATCATATTCACAATCCAAGAAAACAATAGTCATCTTGACACACTGTCCAAGATAAAAGACAGCTAAATTCATAAAATATACCACAAAAGGGTGTCATATTTACATCATATCCTATATTAGATTAGGATTCCTACAAGTCTTGTGCGTATGACCTAGTTGATGGCATAGTAAACAGTGATAAATCTTCTTGTTTTGAAATTTGTGACTTCTTCCTAGAAGTTCATGACCTCCCAAAAGATGATTGGTCCTTAGAGGTTGAAGGAAGACTTGGCCCCTCATATTTGGAATGCTGTAGTCATTTGGATAAGCGTGTCTATTGTAACAATAGGAATCATGCTATAACATATATCTTCTTCTTGTACGGTGATTTTGTAACAATCTTCCACAACTATACACATTGCCATGTGTTAGCTTGATGGTAAAGCAAGCGTGTGGACAAGGAATCCCTAACATTTACCATGCTGCACAGCTGCATTCACGTAAGCCAAGATCAACACGCAAGTCCCTATGTAATATGTACACAAACCTTATTTCCTCTATAATATGTTGCAAACATTGTTTAGCTCTATAGTCACATGATCTCTTAGTTTTGCCTCAATTTTTAAAACCAACAACCATTTCTCCAAGTAGCGAGGGCCATTTTGGATGCATGCATTTTATGTGCTACCTTTTTCTCTATGCTCATGGATCAATTGTGCAACACCCATGCCTTCTCTTAGTGATAATCCATGAATAAATGACTCTACAAGATGGTAGTTTATATTGTCCCATCTTCTATATGAAAACTAAATAAAAAAGACCACCTATCAATGTCTTCATGATGTTTCAAGCCATTGAGCCATTTTTTGGATTGAATTTCTCATGTTTTTCTATTACTTCATTAAAGTCATCCTCAAGCCTTGCATATGCAATGCCATCAAGCAAGTTTAAATGCATCATCCTTTCCCTGCCCACTAGTCCTTCTCTTACCTCTATTAATTTTTAAAAATTCTACACTAAAATTTTCCTCATTGACGGTAAAACAAAATGCATTTTGCTCGCCTCTAAAGATAGCTTGAACAGTACCTATTATGGCATTGTGTCGATCTGAAGCTATTATGAGTTGTATTAAGCCTATTATTTCTTCACATTCATTCACCATGTATAAGAACTAAGTCCAATCTTCAAAGTGTCTCCCCTTTCCCAATGGCATAAGAAAAGGGAACAATTTATAAACATATATTTTAATACTATAAATATAAAATAAAAACTTTTTAGGCCATCTAAATCAAACACATTGAAAAGGGACCCATGTCTGGGCTTAATGTGTGGGGCCCATCTAATTGTTTTTTTTTTTAGTGAAATAGAGGCAACAAAATCTTGAAGAAACTATGAAGCTTCCGTAACACCCTCAAATTTACAAAACCGATTTTTCACAAATTATTAATTCAAGAAATCATTTTTTTTTCTTTTTTTTTTTCATTGAACCCTTATCATACCCTTATCATGGTAGAAAAATTTCTACCATGATACATCCAAGACAATATACCACAGGTCTTAAAATATCTCAAAAAGCAATTAGAACCATGAGGGACAGACATGATCCTCATAGCATGTTATTTAAATTAGGTCATGAATCAAAAGGGACAGACATAATCCTCTTGGACATATAAATGCATTTAATAAAAAGGATTAGAGTTTACATGCTCCATAGACAAGATATGTCCTAAGTTGGCACAAGATACATTGTATAATCCAAAATAAGAGGCAACGTAAAAGATGGTGTCTCATACACCATAATTACACCTCTGGTGCTTTCTCGGCCGGATTCGCTCCTGTAAAAATATTAACCACGGGGAATGAGACTTAAAAGTCCCAGTAACCAAAAATTAATATGTAATGATGCATGCGGATGTAACTAATCATGCGATTGCTAAGTGGGCACACAAAACATTTAACCGAACAATACTTTCAAACAAACCGAACAAGTATTTAATTGCATGACTGCACCTTATATCCTCCTTTCGCCATGCTCGGACGCCAAATCACCCGGCCAAAGGTGAGTTGGACCAAGCGACACGCCACTCATTGGGTCCAATGAGGGCTTACCACGTGGTAATAATTAACCGAACAGAAATTCCATTAACACCATACATTAAAATACCCTGACAAGTCATGCATCATTCAAATATCCAAACAGGAATATATCCGAACAATAATATCTCATCATGATAAACAAAAATAAATTTTTAACCCACTTGGCAATAATTTCAAACAAGTATATACAGTATTTATTTTCAATAATTCATATTTTTCCAAACAACAAAACAACACAACCATTCACAAACACACCCATCACAACACATTAATAATGGTTACCTTGTGTCTTGAATAACAAGTTCCCCTTCACAACTCCTTTTTCACCACTATCTTTGTCAATATAATCTACATAATTATTTCACAATACTATATATTAATTTTACATTAAAATAAATAACTCTAATTAAAGAGTTAGAAAGTCTTAAATCTATAGTCCATATTAACACTAATTTAAGATTTATGCCTCATTTAACTTCCCAAATTCTTTTCTAAAATTCTCGTACCCTAATGAACTATTTTTTTTTATCCTCAATTCACTTCTAGTATCACAATTTCATCCTTCTACATTCTAAAAATTCATCCAAAAATAAATTAAAAATTTTAGAATTATCCTGAAGCCTCAAATCACCTTTCTATAACCTCAAAAATACCTATTCATACTTAAATAAATATTTAATAATCATAGGTTTATCCCTACATCTCAGATTCCACATAAATTCAACCATATAGATCTAGATTTTAACTCAAAAATTCTTAAACATGAGTTTCAACCTCAAGAAAATATTCTATAATATTTTTATATCCCTAAGAATTTTAACCTATATTTTTAATCCATCATATCATCAGATTAACTATCCTATAGAAAAATCCTAATCAAAATATTTACTCTATCCTACAAATAATCATATCACTAGAAAGCTAATATTATTTAGAAAATAACTATAAAATTAATTTTGTAATTAAATAAATTTTTAAATGCTAATCTAAACAGGAAAGTTAGAACATACCTGAAGAAAAAGAAAATAATCCCCCCTTGCGAGAAAACGCCGAGCAACGTGAGAGGAAGAGAGAAAAATAATATAAAAATGGGATTGTGAGTCCCAAAATTATATTAAAAAAAAACTATAGGTTTGAATTTAATTATTCAAACCTTTGGGCCAAAAGTTGCAATTTTCTCTAAATTGCATCTTAGCCTCTCATGCTTCCTAATGCACACACCCCCTCCTTTTTATACATGAAGGCACCTCTTCTCTTCCCTCATCTAACCAATGTGGGACTTAGAAACAACAACCTTCCACCCCCTTTTTTTTTGTTCCTTCTACCTTCTCTTTTTTTTTTCAACACACACATAAAAAAAATTATTTATGTATTATATCTTAACTAAATATTGCTTATGTGGTTTTAAATTTAAATTTTTAAATTCATAATTAAATACCTAACCATAATATTATTTCTAAATAACCTCAAATAATATAAATTCCTATTATTATCATTTTTTTCTCAAAACCTAAATTCCACAATTTCTTTATTATATAAAAAATCAGGATGTTACAATTCTCCCCTCCTTTTAGAAATTTTGTCCTCAAAATTTAATAGATAAGCATAGAAACTATGTACCTAAGCAAATAAATGTGGATAATCTCGCCTCATACTCTCCTCGGTTTCCCAAGTAGCATCACCTAGGGCTCCACCCTTCCAAATCACCTTCACGAGTCGGATGGTCTTATTGCGTAGTTGTTTGTCCTTAAAGTCCTCAATTCGCTCCGGTTCGGATCTAAAGGTCAAATTCTCCCTCAATTCTACTTCTTCAGGTTCAATAACATGGGAGGGATCCGGGTTGTACTTCTTCAACTGTGATACGTGGAACACATTATGGATACCTGCAATCTGTGGAGGTAATGCAACTCTATATGCAGTAGATCCAATTCGCTCCAAGATCTCATACGGGCCCATAAATCTAGGTGTCAACTTCTTTGCCTTAATGGATCTACCAATGCCTGTCACTGGAGAAACCTTCAAAAATACATGATCTCCTACTTCAAACTCTAACGGCCGTCTCCTCTTATCAGCATAGCTCTTCTGTCGGCTCTGAGCGGTTAGCAATTTTTGCTTAATCATTGCAATCTTCTGGGTGGTCTGCTCTACAATTTCTGGACCAATGATACTCCTCTCACTTAATTCTGTCCAACACAAAGGCGATCTACACTTCCTGCCATACAAGGCCTCATAAGGCGCCATCCCAATACTAGAATGATAGCTGTTATTATAAGCAAATTCAGCTAATGGCAAATGATTATCCCAACTACCTGGTAGTTCAATGGCACAAGCTCTCAACATGTCCTCCAAAGTCTGGATCGTCCTCTCTGTTTGTCCATCTGTTTGGGGGTGGTATGCGGTGCTAAAACTCAGTCTGGTACCCATAGCCTTCTGTAGCGCACCCCAAAAGTTTGAAGTGAACCTTGGGTCACGATCTGACACAATTCTAGAGGGTATACCATGAAGTCTAACTATCTCCTTAATGTATATCTCAGCAAATTTCTCTAATGTAGAGGTAAACTTGATCGCCAAAAAGTGAGCCGATTTGGTGAGTCGGTCTACTATCACCCAAATAGCATCCTTACTCGAGGGTGTTCTTGGCAGTCCAGTGATGAAATCCATGGAAATATCATCCCATTTCCACTTTGGAATATCTAACGGTTGCAGTGTTCCAGCTGGCTTCTGATGTTCTATCTTTATCTTCTGACACGTTAAACATCTAGAAACAAATTCAGTTACATCTTTCTTCATTCCTGGCCACCACCAACCTCGCTTCAAATCATGGTACATTTTAGTTATACCGGGATGAATTGTATATTTGCTCCTATGAGCCTCTTCTAAAAGGATATTCCTCAATCTTGGATCATTAGGTACACAAACTCTACCTTTATATCTCATCACTGTGTCCTCAGAGATGGTAAAATTTGGGGCCTTACCTACCACTATCTCCTTCCTTATATTCTTCAAGTAGTCATCACTCTGCTGTGAGACTCTGAGATCTTCCCAAAATTTGCTCTCAAAGTCTGCTACCTGGAGTGCGGCCATTTGATGTTCAATCACATCTACTGGAACATCATGAAAACTGTTCCATAAATGATATTCATGAACCATCAAATGTGCAGCATGAATAGTCTTCCTACTTAAGGCGTCAGCTACCACGTTAGCCTTACCCGGATGGTAATGTAATTCAAAGTCATAATCCTTCAAAATTCCATCCATCGTCGCTGCCTCATATTAAGCTCTTTCTGATCAAATAAATACTTCAGGCTCTTATGGTCACTGAAGATTTGAAACTTAGATCCATACAAGTAGTGTCTCCATATCTTCAGAGCAAACACAACTGCAGCCAACTCCAAGTCATGTGTAGGGTAATTTTCCTCGTGTGGCCTCAACTGTCTAGAGGAATAGGCAACCACTCGGTCATCTTGCATCAAAACACATCCTAAACCCTTTAAAGAAGCATCAGTGTACAGAGTGTACGGCACCACAGGGTCAGGAATAGTCAATACTGGAGTAGTGGTTAACCTCTTTTTCAATTCTTGGAAAGCAGCTTCACATTTGTCAGTCCAAATAAATGGGGCATCCTTCTTAGTCAGCTTAGTTAAGGGCATCGCAATTTGCGAAAATCCCTTAATAAAGCGACGATAATAACCTGCTAAACCTAAAAAGCTTCGTATCTCTGTAACAGATTTTGGCTGTTCCCACTTCATCACTGCATCAATCTTGCTAGGATCCACCGCAACTCCGTCTCTGGACACAACATGGCCCAAAAACTTTACTTCTTGGAGCCAAAATTCACACTTGTTTAATTTGGCATAAAGCTTATGTTCCCTCAAAACTTGCAAGACGATTCTTAAATGTTCACCATGAGCCTCCTCATCCTTTGAATAAATAAGAATGTCATCAATAAACACTACTACAAACTTATCTAAATAGGGTCGAAAGATCCTATTCATGTAATCCATGAATACCGCAGGAGCATTCGTAAGTCCAAACGGCATCACCATGAATTCATAATGCCCATATCTCGTCCGAAATGCTGTCTTAGGTATATCCTCTGCTCTTACTCTCAATTGGTGGTACCCTGACCTTAAGTCAATCTTTGAGAAAACTGCGGATCCCACAAGCTGATCCAGCAAATCATCGATTCTCGGAAGTGGATATTTGTTCTTGATGGTTACTTTGTTCAATTGTCTATAATCAATGCACAATCGGAGGCTTCCGTCCTTCTTCTTTACAAAAAGGACTGGAGATCCCCAAGGTGAAACACTCGGTCTGATGAAACCCTTCTCAAGTAGCTCTTCAATTTGCTTTTTCAGTTCCGCTAACTCTGAAGGGGACATCCGATAAGGAGCCTTAGAAATTGGCCCTGTACCGGGTACCAATTCAATTGAGAACTCTACCTCGCGCTTTGGGGGTAAACCGGAGACTTCGTCTGGAAATACATCCGCAAATTCTTTGACAATTGGGATATTCTTCACGCCTTCATCAATCTCAGCTTGGATAGAGAAGAAAACCATGTAGGCCTGGCAACCCTTCTTCATACATCTATCAACTTGCGCCGCCGACAAGAAAACATGATCTTGAGTCTCGACTGGGGTCACCGACAAAGAAGATAAAGACACACTCCTCTCTCTACAATCTAGGATAGCACCATTTGCAGCCATCCAATTCATTCCCACAATTACATCCATACCTCTCAGTGGTAGGATAATTAAGTCCATAGTTGTTTTCCTATTTTTAAACTCGACTACTAGGTTAAGGCATGCCTTAGCGGTCCTCACAGATTCTCCCGCAGGAGTAGACACATTCATATCAAAAGGTAAAATACACACAGGCAAATCAAGGTTCTTTACACAAGTTTCAGAAATAAAAGAGTGTGTAGCACCCGAATCAAATAGTGCAACAATATCATGATGAAGGATTTTGATGTTACCTCTAATGGCATCTGGGGAGTTCATGGTGTCCTGAGTAAGAGCAAACACACGACCAGAGACAGTAGGATGTTGGGAAGGGTTCTTCATATTTGAGCCCTGGTTGTCCCCACAAAACTTTGCAATGTGACCGGGTTTCCCACAAATGTAACAGACCCAGCACTGTCCGAAATGACGACGCCCGCATTTAGTGCACTGTTGAGAGCTCGCTGTACTCGGGGCAGGGGTAGATACTGTTGGGCTCCTCTGTGACCCGTGATAACTACTATGATAGCTCCTCTGTCCTTGGCCCCTTTGAAATGGACCCTTCTGCCTTCCTTGGTTCCATGAGCTACTCGAACCCTGATGGTTTTTCTTCATAATGCCTCCGGTGGGTCGAGGGTAGGTTGGGGGTCTACTATATGAATAACCCCTCTTCTCTCTCTCAACCTCCTTCTTACTGCGAGCTACTACTTGTAGTTTTATGCACATTTCATCATAATCTCGGATATCTAGATGAGCCAATTGTTCCCTCAATTCTGGTCTAGCCTTCTCCAATAAGCGCTTAGCCTTCCATTCGGAATCATCCCTATACTGCAGGTACGTGGAGTATCTAGATAACTCCTGAAACTTAGCAATGAATGTGTCCTCATCGAGGTTCCCTTGCTTAAAGGCATGGAATTCCGCTTCCTTCTCAGACCTTAACTCTGATGGAAAGTAATGCCTGAATAATTTTTCCTTGAATTCCTCCCAGGTGAGTGTAGAATCATCCCTGGGCCCTGCTGTCTCCCACCAATCTCTTGCTCCTTTCACTAGGAGCACTAATGCTACTTGTACTTTTTGATTGCTGGTGCATGTGACTACTCGAAAGATGGATTCGAGTCTCTTCACCCATTCCTCTACCACGGATGGTTTAAGGTTACCATCAAACGTAGGAGGGTTAAACTTCCTAACAGTTTCCCACACATCAGTAATGGTCGGTGGGGCTCTCTGTTCCTCCTGCCTAATTTCTTTCCTTCTAGACTCATGATCTCTCAGAGTGGCAGGATGTGAGGAACTGCCTTCCCCCACATGACTCTCAACATGAGCCCTATCTCCATTTTCAGTTACCTTTTGCCTCTTTAGCTCCGTCAACTCTTGTTCGTATCCTTGAACCTTGTCTGTTAATGTTTTTACAAGCATTCTTAATTCCGCCAAGTCAGGCTCCTCATTTGGCAGTGGCGGTGGCAGGTGCTCATGTTGGAATCCTGAGTTACCACGAGTAACAGGCATTTTCTCTCCCCTCCTAAAGGATACAAGATATAAATAATAAAATTAGCCTAGCTATATCATGGCCATACAATGAGAAGCACCATAACAATGTATATTGCCAACCGACTATATGCTCTGATACAATATGTAACACCCTCAAATTTACAAACCGATTTTTCACAAATTATTAATTCAAGAAATCATTTTTTTTTCTTTTTTTTTCATTGAACCCTTATCATACCCTTATCATGGTAGAAAAATTTCTACCATGATACATCCAAGACAATATACCACAGGTCTTAAAATATCTCAAAAAGCAATTAGAACCATGAGGGACAGACATGATCCTCATAGCATGTTATTTAAATTAGGTCATGAATCAAAAGGGACAGACATAATCCTCTTGGACATATAAATGCATTTAATAAAAAGGATTAGAGTTTACATGCTCCATAGACAAGATATGTCCTAAGTTGGCACAAGATACATTGTATAATCCAAAATAAGAGGCAACGTAAAAGATGGTGTCTCATACACCATAATTACACCTCTGGTGCTTTCTCGGCCGGATTCGCTCCTGTAAAAATATTAACCACGGGGAATGAGACTTAAAAGTCCCAGTAACCAAAAATTAATATGTAATGATGCATGCGGATGTAACTAATCATGCGATTGCTAAGTGGGCACACAAAACATTTAACCGAACAATACTTTCAAACAAACCGAACAAGTATTTAATTTGCATGACTGCACCTTATATCCTCCTTTCGCCATGCTCGGACGCCAAATCACCCGGCCAAAGGTGAGTTGGACCAAGCGACACGCCACTCATTGGGTCCAATGAGGGCTTACCACGTGGTAATAATTAACCGAACAGAAATTCCCATTAACACCATACATTAAATACCCTGACAAGTCATGCATCATTCAAATATCCAAACAGGAATATATCCGAACAATAATATCTCATCATGATAAACAAAAATAAATTTTTAACCCACTTGGCAATAATTTCAAACAAGTATATACAGTATTTATTTTCAATAATTCATAATTTTTTCAAACAACAAAACAACACATAACCATTCACAAACACACCCATCACAACACATTAATAATGGTTACCTTGTGTCTTGAATAACAAGTTCCCCTTCACAACTCCTTTTTCACCACTATCTTTGTCAATATAATCTACATAATTATTTCACAATACTATATATTAATTTTACATTAAAATAAATAACTCTAATTTAAAGAGTTAGAAAGTCTTAAATCTATAGTCCATATTAATACTAATTTAAGATTTATGCCTCATTTAACTTCCCAAATTCTTTTCTAAAATTCTCGTACCCTAATGAACTATTTTTTTTATCCTCAATTCACTTCTAGTATCACAATTTCATCCTTCTACATTCTAAAAATTCATCCAAAAATAAATTAAAAATTTTAGAATTATCCTGAAGCCTCAAATCACCTTTCTATAACCTCAAAAATACCTATTCATACTTAAATAAATATTTAATAATCATAGGTTTATCCCTACGTCTCAGATTCCACATAAATTCAACCATATAGATCTAGATTTTAACTCAAAAATTCTTAAACATGAGTTTCAACCTTAAAAAAATATTCTATAATATTTTTTATATCCCTAAGAATTTTAACCTATATTTTTAATCCATCATATCATCAGATTAACTATCCTATAGAAAAATCCTAATCAAAATATTTACTCTATCCTACAAAATAATCATATCACTAGAAAGCTAATATTATTTAGAAAATAACTATAAAATTAATTTTGTAATTAAATAAATTTTTAAATGCTAATCTAAACAGGAAAGTTAGAACATACCTGAAGAAAAAGAAAATAATCCCCCCTTGCGAGAAAACGCCGAGCAACGTGAGAGAAGAGAGAAAAATAATATAAAAATGGGATTGTGAGTCCCAAAATTATATTAAAAAAAAACTATAGGTTTGAATTTAATTATTCAAACCTTTGGGCCAAAAGTTGCAATTTTCTCTAAATTGCATCTTAGCCTCTCATGCTTCCTAATGCACACACCCCCTCCTTTTTATACATGAAGGCACCTCTTCTCTTCCCTCATCTAACCAATGTGGGACTTAGAAACAACAACCTTCCACCCCCTTTTTTTTTGTTCCTTCTACCTTCTCTCTTTTTTTTTTCAACACATACATAAAAAAAATTATTTATGTATTATATCTTAACTAAATATTGCTTATGTGGTTTTAAATTTAAATTTTTAAATTCATAATTAAATACCTAACCATAATATTATTTCTAAATAACCTCAAATAATATAAATTCCTATTATTATCATTTTTTTTCTCAAAACCTAAATTCCACAATTTCTTTATTATATAAAAAATCAGGATGTTACAAGCTCCTAATCACAAAATCCAACTAAAAACTTAAAACTCAACTTGGAATTTGTCCTTAAGGTATTGATCCAAGCAGCAGTAGGAATTGTGGGAATCATCAAGATCCCATTGTAAGCATCATGACCAATTCTTGCCAAAAAATCAGCACATGTGATGTTTTCCTTTCTAGTATAATGAAGATCAGGTTCCCAATTTGTATAGAGTAAGTCACAAATTCCATTAAGCTCACTTCGCAATGGATGATTGACTAGATAATCTCTCTTCAATTGGTTCAGTGCCTCAAATGAATTGAAGTAAATCTGAATCTTGGTAAGACCGAGCTGTTTAGACACAAGGAGTCCTAGATTGCACTAAGTTCTACTTCAATCATAGTGAATAAACCTAAAGCCTATTGAAAACCTATGATCCAATCCCCTACAAAATTTTATAGTGCCCCCCACATGATGCTTGATGATCCCTAAGGACAAATCCATCAACATCTATGTGAATGACATTTGTTAGGGGAGCTGTCCAACTTGATTCTTGTTTATGCAATCCATAAAAAATCTTGTGTCGAAGTTCATTCCTAATAGTGCTTTCCATGAGAAGACGGAGGCATTGATGATAGATCTCATTTGTACGTGTAATTTGGCCCTAAAAAATAAATCTGCATCTTGAACTCCATAGAGTCCAACACACTAGAATAAAAACTCTCATCCACAACCACATTCCAAATCTTCCTTTTCCTAGTCATACTTCAAGTTCCAGCTTAGCCAAACCTATAAATTTCCATTGAAAAAACTTGAAAGATTGTTAATTTTTAAAATAAGTGACCACACTGATTTGGCACTCTCACAACCTTTCAAGATATGGATAACATTTTCCTTACTATTATACTCAAAATGGCAACTCAGTGTTTGAAATTTCTCTCTTTACTCTAAGTGAGTTTGTAACTAATCCTTGGTGGGAAACTTGTCACATAAAAAGTTTGACCTTTTCAGGAATATTCCACTTCCATAATTTCTCCCATAAAGGCTAGTTCCTAACCTCTTCACTGTGAGTTAGGAAATTATAGGCACTGTGAATAGAAAAAATTTCATCCATTGCTGGTCTCCACCTCAAGGTGTCATCTTCAATAGAAGAAGGTGGTTTAGTTGACCTTAAGAGAGAGATATTCTCTGAGAAAAAAGGTCGCTTCATCCTGCATAGTTCCATTGTCCACTAGGTAGAATGTGGTCCTAAAATTTATCATGTGAGTTAAAAGTGCAAGATTTAATTACATAAGACACAAGAGGCTGGTCAAGTGGTATCCACAAATCTCACTAAAAACTAGTAGATGCATCATTATTCACTTTCTTCCCAAGTCTTTTCAGAAAGGAGTCCCAAATAATAGCAATAGAATGCCAAGTTAAAGATGCATAGGCATACTTTCCAATAGCTAGAATGCTGCCACTTACGCAACCATATTCAACCTTGAGACATTTGACCGATAATGCCTCAAGTTTGGTCACCAAAAAACCCCATCATAGTTTTAACATGAAGGCTTCATTCTGACATCTCAGCTTTTTTATACTTAGCCCTCCCTCATTCTTACTTTTGGTAATCTATTCCCAGGAGATTAAATGCATTTTTTTAGACTCCTCATCATAAGTCCACAAAAAGTTCCTTCCTATTTTCTTGATTACATCAAGTACTCCTTTGGGAATATGAACCGATTGCATCTGATAGCTAGGTAACGCAGATAAGACTACTTTGATCAGGACTATTTTGCCTGCTTGATTTAGGAACTTGCTCTTCCAAAGAGAAAGGCATTTCTTGACCTTCTAGATTATTGGATTGAAAGTGTTCTTTGTAATGCTGGAGTGGAAGATAGGCACACCTAAATATTTTCCAAGATCGGCTAATAAACCAATCCCCGATATCTGACTAAGCTCTTGCCTTCCAGCAAAATGAACATTTCTAGAGCAAGATATTTTAGACTTATCCAGGTCAATCATGTGCTCTGAAATAAAGCAGAAACTTTTGCATAATATTTTTCATGACCTCCATTTGTTCAGTCGAAGCTTTAGCAGAAAGAAAGAGATCACATAGACGGAACATTGTGTTGACATTGCGATATTTTAATTTCCAAATGTTAGAGGGAACATTGTGTCATTAAAAACTTAAGGATGTCACTTGTGCCTTTTTAAAGCTTTCAAGATAGAATCGCACTTCATCAACCCGATTTTGAATGAACAGATCTCCTAGAGAGAGATGCATGAATGAATTTACTGATGATTTATTTTACTATGTAGAAAACTAGGTTAGTAAAAATAGTGGCACAAATTTTACTTTTCAATAAACAAAAAAATGTTGAAGCGTTTTCCACCTCTTTCAAAATCATTTAAATACGACATGTAGTTGTGCAATCATAAAAGATTTGAAAACTCTATATTAATATTTTTTTTTCGTTGAAAATAAACCTTAAATCTTAGATCCCACGGCGTAGTTATATATACCTGGTTGATTACCCTCTCACTGCGCAGCAAGTTCAAAATGCCAGAAATATTATGGACCGGTTGGAGTTGGACAGTAAGTGTATTATCATTCATAGCCACCTTGACCTATAGGAATGAACGAAGCCAAGCCCGCGGTCCATCCTAAATGGGAAAAATGGGAAAGGCTAGAGAGAAATGCTGATGTCACTAACAGTCGTAACGGAATTTGAGTCAGTATGTGCATGAGATTTCAAGCCAAACATCTTAAACCCAATATTCAAAATCTTCCCCCCTGCCTTCCTTCTTCCTTTCTCACCCTCCAACTCACAGAACTTCCCGACAATGCCATCCAATTCTGGTATTAAACGTTCCTCACGGCCTCCGTCACCACCACCGCCTCCTCCACGTCGTGTGAATCGTCGACGCAAACAAGTACCAGAGTCAGAGGAAGTCCCACCAGAATCAGAGTCAGAGGATGTCAAGTTATTCAGAAAAAAGCACCAGCGTAGACACGGGAAAGATATATATGAAGTGCCAGATGAGGTTCCTCCTGAGTCGAGTAAAGAAGCCAAGAGAAGGCACAAATTGGTCCAAGATCATCAAGAACTCAGTAAAGCTGAGAAAGATGAGCTCCATTCCGCGGCCGTTGAGCTTTTCCTTTCCAATAACCCGAAGCGCTTCCTATCTCTCGTCTGCGACTTCGCTAACTCCACCGTTATAAATCAGAACGCACCATCACAAGTTAAGGCTCTCTGGGAGTTCCTTGCCCGTCGATATCCAAATGCTTTATCTCTCATGCTCGCTCGCCTCCTCATCTCGCGTCTTCCCTCTGGTGTTGGAATCTTCACCGTTGATCTGCTCCACCATGCTCTAAATAAGATTCACGGCCAAGATCGGTTTATAATTGATAAACGCGTCCTTTTCCATCTCAAACCCCTGCTTCTTAACGCTATCCACAACCACGAATCATTACCTTACCTTCTGAATTTATCTGAAATAGCCGCCAGGATATTTGAAATCGAGAGGTGGGGTGAACTTCTTGACTATCTTTTACACGCCCTTAACACGAACTTCGAAACAAGGCAAGAAATGGCACTCAGGGTGTTATCGACTTTGCCCGAGTCGAGGGAAGAGTGTCTCGGGGCATACATATTTTGGTGGGCCAACCATAAGTCGCTTAACGTTAGATTCGGCGAGCTATTTGATTCCCCCAATCTCAACATCCAGGCTCTGACATTCGATGCCTCCGTTAAATTGGTACGCCTGCTGCACCGATGGAGGTTTTACAGCGAAATCGATGTCCTATTACCAAAGATGATTTCCTTCCTGCGAGCATTTCACTTGGACGGTCGAACCCATATCGTGGAACCAAGAATAATGGATTTGGTGGAATTGGCTAGATATCATACGGACCGTTTTTTGATGCAACTTGATGTTGTCTTGGACTGCATGTTCCGAATTGCCGTGACTGCAGATGGCAACATTTTTCTCACGTTCCAAGCGATTAAAATTATTAAGATGCTCGATGAACAGGCTTTGAGGCGAGTTTCAGAGTTTCTTGTTGAACTTTCTGTGGAGGCTAGATGCAGTATTTTCCAGAATTGCGTGCGCTTGCTGCTTTGTATCGCAGATGTTCCTGCTTGGTATGATGTAGAGAGTACATCGAGTGGATATATGGGGATCTCAGAGAAGTATCGCCTAGGAAAGTTCTTATTGTTCCGGGTCTGCTGGCATTCACCCGAAGACATACCACTTTCCATTGGATTTGAGATGGTACCACAGTATTTGATTTCTGAAAATTGGCAGGTTCGTCACGCAGGACTGATTGTCTTCGCTGCAACTGTAAGCGCATGTGGCCGGCCCGTAATCTCATCTTTTCCCTGTTTTCGCAAATTTTTTTGTCTTCTTATCGTCCCTCCATCTTCTCTGTAATCATTTTCTTAATTTCTCCATGGCTGCCATGTAGGAAATGATATGTGACCATGCTGAGAGGGTGCTAGAGATCTCGCTGACTGATGCCCACCCTCGCGTTCTTTGGGCTGCGATTGATGCAATTATATGTCTAACTTCAGACTCCGATCAAAAGCATGTCCGATATCTAAATAAGTTCGTCCCGAGACTAGTCGCCATAATTAGATCAGCTTCAATTTATCCCCGTTTGCAGGTATAAACAGACACCAAGTGGAGCTTGCCATCTTTGCATGCATTCATAACATACCTACACTATGTAGTAACTAACTTGTTTTTAGGTGTGAATTTATACATATGGTCTCAGTTGCATGCTGTTATAGTAACTGGTCGCTTGATTAAATATTGCGGCGATGAAGAAGTGAAGTCGTTCTCGGAAGATCTGGTGCCTGAATTGCTAAAATTTCTAAAGGTATATATACGTGTGTGAGAACTACGCATAATGGATATTTATGGGAACTTGGCCCCATCAAATATATTTTTTTCTGGAATATTCACAGTTTTATGCAAATAACCACCTGCAGCGAGGAGGGAAGTTCCGGGAAGAAGCTACGGAAACTCTGAGACCATTGGCAGTATCATTTTCGGTATATGTATATATAGCTCAAAGTCAAATTGTGGAAGCCTCATGTTGGTGATTACTTATCAAATAAAACTTGAAATGCGTATTGTATTGTGGGGTGCAGGTTGTTTTACGCAAGTACTATCAGGAGACAGTAGATTCCTTGAAACCGCTTATATCTCAATTATTGCTTGGGGCAAAATCCATAGAATCCTTGAGTTATATTTTCTCAGCGTTTCTCTGGGACCACTCTGCTCTTTCTCTTTTAAAAAATGCTGGAGAGGTAACCACTACTATCAATTTTTTTTTTGGTACAACATACTAATAATGTTTTTTTAATTAACGTAATCATTAATAATTCTTAGTGATAAGAAGAGCACTTATTTAAATCTTTTGTATTCAATAATAAATATTACATTTTCACTCCTAAATATAAAATTTTCATTGCTTTTTTGCGAGTTGCTATACAAAATATTTGAAGCATTTATGATAATTTTGGAAAAGATAAAATTATTAAATTAATTTTAGCCACTTTTCTTAATCCATGTGATTCAATTAAAATCGTGTTATAAATTAAATAGGACTCCTTTTTTTTTTTTACCGTCATCTTGTAAATAGGGTTGAAAATGGATTCAATATATATTTATATTTCTTATATTACCACTTCATATTTATTGGACAGAGGATCACTGTTGGAGAATATACTTGCTATTTCAATAACAGATAATTATTGGATTCAAGAATTATAGTAACTCCCCGTGGCTTTCGATTTAAAAAAAAAAAGGTTGATATGATTAGCGAAGTAAAAAAGACAAAGTATGTCGTCATTTCTTCTTTTATATGAAGATCTTTAAATTTTTGAATTATTGTTGCATTAATGATTTACTTGAGGTCATTAATGCTAAATTATTTGTAGTTAATTAATGATTATATACATTTAACTGATTACTTGCTTTCTTGCCATGAATTTACATTAGTAAAGTTGCAAGGTACAACAATCACTAAAAAAAAATTAACTTTCAGTGGTGACTTATTGAAAAGTTGTCGCTGAAAGTTTTCAACGACAACAAAAAGTTGCTGTGAGAGTTCTTGTTGTTGATTTTATTTACGGCGATAATAAAAGTCACCACTGAAAGTTAAGAATTAACAGCAACAAATGTCACCATAGAAAAAAAATTTTATTGTTGTAGAAAGATAGTTGTTACTTGAAAATTGAGAATTAATGATAGCAAAAATTGCCACAGAAACCACACATCAGTAGCGACTAAATTGTCGCCGTTGAATGTTAAGTAAATGTCATCGCAAAAACTATCAATTAATAGTGACTTTTTTGTCGCTGTTGAAAAGTAAAGTTGGTTTAACCACCACATGTTGTCACCTCACCCCTCCACATGTCGCCATAATCACACCACTCCACGTCGTGCCACCTCACTCCTACATGTGGTGCCACGTTGCCCTCCATGTGTCACCTCAACCTCACACCCTGTGGCGCCATGTCACCCTACCTAATGTCACATGTTATCATGTCACCAATTATATTTTCATTTCACAAGTTACCTCTTTCAAGATTTAAAACCATGACCTTTTCCTTTTGTATCCCACTATTTTGCCCCTAAGTGGAATAAACCTGTAATCTATTATTGCATAATTAAATATATATATATATAGATATATTTATAAACACAACACACACACACACATTAAATACTAATAGCAAATATTATAAAATCTCATTACTATCATTAAATACTTCAATTTAATTCTTTTAATTTATTCAAATTGTAAATTATATTATTTATTTTGTCTAAAGTAAACTATAAATAATAATTGATACAATATCATTTGTATTATTTATTTTAATGTTCATATTTATAATTATAATATAAAAATATCTAAAAATAATAGTAAATAGTAAAAATATATTGATTATACATTAGTTCATAACTATTTATTTTTTTAGCTAGTTTTATTTAAAATTTTATTTTTACTTTTAATTAACAATAACTCTTAAGTAATGTAATTGGGTTGTTTTTATATTACACTTTACTTTTTTAATTATTTTTCATTTTAAATTATAATTTTATAAGAAAAAATATAACTATTATCTATTTTTTTATATTTATGTTGCGAGATAGCATCAAACAAAAAATCATATAGTATCACATACATAAATATATTTCATATATTGTAAAAGTTAAAAGTGAAATTTTAAAATAGTTCATTTTTCTTCTTTTCATCTTTCTCTTTCCCATCATTAGCTATCAAAT
>NW_026557510.1:0-19755 GCF_029017545.1 Prosopis cineraria | reverse complement strand
CCTTGAGAAAATTTCTGGCATAAATTTTTATAAACTACCCTTTTCTACTTGCTATAAAACTTATTTAAATAAAATATCTATTGAGAGAAAATTGTATTCAATTTAAAATTTGGATTCATTGCAGTTACACTCTTAGTATTATGGTGTGACAAATGGTATCAAAGCATAAATTTCTATGGTTTCATTGAGCAATGATTCTTCTCTAGAGACCCAATTATTATTATGAACTGGAGCATACTAATAATTGAGGTTTCATTGAAGGTCTTTTAGGGAGTCTTAAGTCCCAAATAGAGCCAATAATTTGGGCCAAATTGATGAACCAGCCAGAACCCACCCAACAAATTGAAGGCCAAACCTGAAAAATAAAATTTTTTAATGTTTGGACCTATTAGGGCTAGCTCAAATAGGCCCAAATACCTAAATAAAAAATAATTGTTTTAAAAAAATATATAAAATATAATAAATGTTAATTAATTCTTTAAGTTTTACATCATTTTATATTAAAATACTACATATTTGAGTGCATTAGTATAGTTATTTTGTTAAAAAAAATTAAAATATTTATATTTTCATATTTTATTATTTTTAATCAATAACATATCTCAAAATAATATTTAAATATATTTTAATATTAATTTTTATATTTTAAGACCCAATTTTTTTTAAAAAAATTTAAGTTATATATATCATTTGAGTTTTAAAAAATATATTTTACATTTTGATAAAATAAGATAATTAATTTTAAAGTAAAAATAAAATTAAAATAATTTTAAAATAAAATTTAGGCATGTGTGAATTCCTAGCTCTATTAGTAGATAAACATAATAAATAAAAAATTTTATATAATTATTTAGTTAATGTCCACATCAAGCTTAGTTAAAAATTAAAAATAAACTAAAGTAAATTTTCCTTGTATGTAGGGGTTAAAAATATAAAAATTTAAAGAAAAAGAATTCAAAAAAATAGTATTTTGCTCATAATTAAATGATTTTATTTTATATAATATAATGATGGCTATTTTTTTATATTCTTAAAAACAAAAAGTATAGTTTACCCAAAAATTATCAAAAACTTTGAACTAATGAAGGTAATGATTTTAAGTTAGTGGTCTAACTGTGATTGAATTGATATTAACTTGATCATTATTAAAATAATATAATGTAATTAAAATATATAAAATATTATATATAACTATGATAACAGAAATATTTAAATAACTAAGACATTAATTTACAAGCAAAGGAAATATTCATGAATAAATTACACATAATACAACAAAATAGTAATAGAGTTACTTAAGTATAAAGTTGATAAGTTATTATTTTTTATTTTATTCTTTTAAAGTTAAAATAATATTTTATGCTTAACAAAATTATTCAAAATTAAAATTAGTTCAAAAAATAAAGACAAAAACATTTTTAAAATGTTTCAGGTATTTGAACTAGGTCGATGTAATAACCCAAAAAAAATAGTAATTTATTTAATTCAAAATTTATGCCAAGGTTTGTAAAATATATTTTTATATGTTTTAGGGTAAATTCATCAAGGAAAACTATTGGTTTAGTGGTTTGACACTAAATCTAAGGTTCTGGTTTTGAATCCTACAGGTGCAAGTATGGGGTTATTTTTTTTTTCAATTTCAATTTTATAAAATTACCATAAGGTCCTTGGCACTATCAACAAATTTATTCCTTCTCCGTGGTCCAATTTCATGTTTAACATGAGAGGGAAGATAAGAAAAATTAAGAATCACTACCTTTGCTCTTCTTCAATTCCCGCATGTCCACAGCCCTCTATCCTTCCTCTCCATTCTTCAACATCACGGTGTGGGAATGTTGAGAGCATCATCCGTTGATGTCGCCAGTTATACTCATGCAACCTTCTCGTTCCTCCTCTGTCTAAGCAACAGCCTAGCTGCGTCAAAAATCTTCCTCCCCTATTCTGTCTATTGATGAAGCATCCTTCAAAAATCTCTTCCTTGGGCATTCCTTCCTTTTCTGTCCTTGCTTTAGTGTGGGTATGTGATGGACCCTCTTCTTTTTTCTTTCCATAGTTATGTGATTAGTTTCCTCTTTATGCTTCTGCCGCTGCCAACTGAAGGTAAGGAGCTTCGAGCTCCCTTCTCGTTGCTGGTCTATTAGGGGGTGTGTGTGTTTAAATTTTAGATATTGTGATTTTTGCTCTTGCTTTGCTGCTGTGCACATCAAATAGAGGAGGAGGGGTTTAAGCAAGCTGGAATTTTTCAGATTTTAAGAGCTAGGTGTATTGTGAATCTGAATTCTAACTAAGCTTATTATTATTATTTGCTTGAAAGAATGACCTGTAGGAAGATTGGTTAATCTAAAAATTGATATTGAGAAATTTTAGAAAGGATATTAAGGAAAAGAGGCTTGGTATTTGTTTGAATTTTGATGCACATGAGATGTTTGACAAAATGCTTGAAAGGAAGTTGGAATTAGAAGTGGAGATTTTGAAGAGAATATTTTCATTGATAGTTCAACTACTAATGTCACACCCTAAAAATTTAGGTTTGACCGGCACGGGATATGAGCATAAAACTCATATCTCTTAAGCTGTGATTGGAGAAACTCTAAAATTAATACGTTAAACACACTAATAGAGTAGTTAGAAATTATTACAATATTAAATCAGATATTTAATCTTAAAAGAAATGTAAGGATCCTACCTGTAGTCTATGTGGAGCATTTAAGGCCAGACACCAACGTAGGTATAAAGTTCAAATTTTTCATCAATTTAGGATTTGACAAAAATAATTCTTCAACTTCAATTTAGCAATAACACTCCTCTGTGGATATCTCGAGTCACGAGTTCAATTATACCATTTGAGACTAAAATATCTTTTTCAGTGAATAACGTCTCAATAATGAATAATAGAACATAAATAAAATGAAAAGTTTGAAATAATTATGTAAGTTAAATGGACAAAATTTTCCATAAAAAATGTATAAACTTCACAATAAAATGGCTCTATAAATTTTCAATAAAATCTCAAATCATTGAACTATCATAGAAAATGATAATATTACTTGATTTCAAGAAAGCACATAAATGAGATAAATATTTATAAACAAATAACTAAATAAAAACCAATAGAATATGAAATCTTCAAACGATTGGATTCATAAATATAGGGACTTATCAGAACAATTAACAAACGTGGATACACAATCCACGAGGGTAACTAACCAAACGCGGCTTATGCCACGAAAACAAATATGGACACTTAGTCCACGAGAGTAAGTAATCAAACGCGGCTAAAGCCACGAAACAAACATGGACACACAGTCCATGAGGGTCATGCTAACCAAATGCGGCTTGAAGCCACGAAACAAATGTGAGTACGATGCTCACGAATAACCATCCCTCCGTTCCATGTGCATTGGCCATCGTACAGGGCTAGCACCTCCTATAAACACCTTGCTAGCTAGGTGTACCATGGCACGCTAAGGGCTAATGGAATTGCCGTTAACAACCAGTGTTCTGTACAAAGTCCCCTTTTAAAACCATTTTCAAACATGCGAGAAAATCATCACTTTTAAGATACAGTTCTCATTCTCAAAATCAAACTCGCATGAATACTTTTAAGCATTAAAACTTTTCAGAATCAAATTTCATATCCAATGCTCGTGCTTGCATTTATTGAATAAAAAAAATTCAACTTCGAACTCGCATGAGTCATTCTCTATATCTCTCCAATATTTGATAGAATAAAAATATCATAATTAAAGTTCAAACTTAATTTAATTGATCAAATAACATTTTAAATTTGGTAAAGCTAATTTATCAAAATAAAGTAATGTTAATCAACAAATATTCAATAATCGCATTAACGATATAAAAAATGATTTCCAAAAAAATAAAATCCCGCAATTAGAATTCAAACTTCTATTTATTGATTAACCAAAATGATCAATTCTGGTAAAATAATTTCACAAAATAAAATAATTTAATCAACAAAATGTCTCATAATTAACATTGTTGTCGTAAAAATAATTTGCATAAAATGTAATATTTGAATAAGAGAGATTTCGATGAAATATCAGTTGGGACGCTATCCACTTACCTGTAGAATCTTCAAAACTCAAAATTCATTCATTTCTTACAACTCCAATCAAGCTACCTTCCTTACAATTATGCTATAAAGTATAATAAGATTTTAATGAACTTTACTTTTGAATTAACAAATCTCTTAAAGGGAATCCATTCAACAAAACAAAATAAAAATAACTTTGAAATTTTAGCAATAAAATTTATATGTAAAAATTTTTCCTTAGACTTTTTACCAAGCATCTAATATACAACATTCTAAACCATTGAATAAACATATAACCTTTAATTCTCTTGACTAACCATTTCCAAACACCCCAAGTATGTCTTCCAAATTAATAATATACCTTATACACTCTTCAACCTTATAATTCTCAATAATTCCAGAGTTTAGATAAGATCTCAATAATACTTTAGCCATATCAACCTATTTACTTGAGATAACATCTTCTCTTCAGTACATTGTTTCCAACCATACAATTAAAATTTTCTAACCTATCATATTTTATCCAAAACACTTTATTAATAACAATTCTATCCTCAAGAATTTAAAGTCACATACAAATTCATAATAATTAAATCCTTTAATTTGTAACCTACAAGCTAAATTCATGGATCAATAACAATCAAACTAAATGTATTTATCACAATAACTAATCAAATTTCATAAATCTAAGATATTTAATCAAAACTCTTTTAGAGGCATTTTATCGAACACTTATCATCAATTAATTCTCAGATTAACACCAAACCTCTTCCCCTTAAATCTCATCTCCTACAAATCCCAAAATTGATATTGAACTCAATCAACCAACCCAATTTCAATTTTTTTTCAATAGGAAAGAAAATTCAATTGGACCTTAAAGAAAATTAAATCTAATTCCTCTTCTTCAACATAAACACAAGTGCATTTATCTACCAAAAATCACACCCCTAGAACTACATTTCCAGATTGTTTGAATCCCACTACTCCTCCTATTTATGCATAGCAATAACAAAAATAAGTCATAGCTCAGCCACATAACACACTCACATATTCAACAAAAAAGATAAGACCCCAAACACCCATCTCAATCAGCGAAATTAACAGCAAGATGAAGAAGTTAACTAAGCAAAATAGAGGATGAAACTAACGCACCCATGGCTACCAACCCTTGAATACAGTGACGGTGTGAACCAAGAAGAAATAGGGGAAGCCATCGCACGGTCAACAAAGAGCAGAGGAGGAAGAAGATCTTAAACCCACAACAATACCTGTAACAGCAGTGGACCACCGGAGGGGAAGAAAGACGAGCTCCATCCACTATCACCTAGACGACGCCGAAGGAGGGAGAAGAAGGAATCAACGATGAAGATTGAGCAAGAAGCGAGTAGGTCGACTTGAACAGCCTTCTTGTAGCAACAACTCCGGTGATCTGAACACAGCAGCTAAGGAGGAAGAAGAGACAAAGACTAAGCACACTTCATCAATAGTGAGCGAAAATTGGTAGTAACTAGAGGCAGGGGAGACGAGAAGCAGTGCTGTTTCACGGCAGATCCTCAATGGAGAAGAAACAAGCAAGCTCAGCGGTAGTGAGGGAAGAAATGAAGAACAACGGTAAGGAGGAGATGAGCAGAGAATGAATGGAATGAATCTTGGTGGTTCTAGATTTTTCAAAAACACCGAAGGAGAAGGGAAAATGAATGAGGCGGTGCGTGCTTGCTGACCGGAAGAGAATATAAATCTGACTTTTATGAAATTGTGAAAATTACAAAAGAGAGCCCAAAATTTCTTCTAATAACATAAAAGACATGGACATTTTGGTAATTTTTTTAATTTTTTTTAACTTAAGGTCATTACAACTAAATTGCTATTTATGTATTGATTTTTAGAATATCTAGTGAATGTTGTGGATTTGTAGGAGGCCGACTAAAATTTTATTGTATATTAAGGAGATTGGAAGAAAAATGAATTTGTTATTATGGTTTAAGAAACAATGCCTACAAGATATTCAATAAAGTGTCTGTTAGAATGAGTTTTGTTTAGTTATAAACTCTCTGAAATATCATCAACTTTTGTAAGGACATCTTTGGTTTAAGTTTTAATTTTCCATGTATTTTAACTTAGTTTTGTGAATAATTCTTATTGTGAAGTTATTGCAAGACAAAATTGGTTTTGGTGGCATGGTTGATGAGTATAAATGATAATGTTGTTTTTCGACTTGATTTTTGAAAATGCACCTAAGGTGCTTGATAAAATGAGTGATAGAACTTTGAAACTTTAGCATGATCAGGGATGGTGTATATTTATATGCTAGTTTAGTTTTGTAGAGATTGGAAGAATTAAGGAATAAATTATATTTATGTAAGAACCTTAAATTTTAAATTGAACAAATTTTTCTCATAATGAATGTATTATTTAAATAAAGTTTATAATAAGTAGAATTGGGTAGTTTATAAGAATTTATGCTGGAAACTTTTTTCAAGAATTCAGAGCCCAAATTTTTTCAGTAAAAGTCTAATTTTAAATTATAAAAAAAATTGTGCTCTTTCTAGTAAATTTTATGTGCCTTTTGTTATGATTTTCTCGTGCTCCTTCTTGTAATTTTCCCGAATACTCTTATATCAGATTCAATAGAAATAAAAAAAAAACAAGAAGAAGAAATTAAAAGAGATATCGGGAAACTTCTGCTTTATTTGAAAGATTGGTCCAGAGGAGAGAGATGGCTGATTTTTCTTTCCTTCTTTCGTGATTCCTCTGCATCTCTGCTTTCTTTTCTTCCGTCTTCAACCACTGCCAATGATAGTGGCTGTTGTTGCTTCGACAGTCCGCCATTGACAGGTGCTGGAGCTCGCTGATTTGTTGCTGTATGTTTGAGAAGATTTGAAGGCTCTGGATCAAGAAGAATGGGAGAGAGCTTTAAACCATAGCTACATCACTTCCGATCTCCTTCCCGTGCTGTTCTTTTCACCTGTCACTACTCATCGTTTAGCTCATCCGTCTGCTCCTCATTCGCGTTGGCGGCCGTTTTTCTTCCTCTGTTAATATCATGCTATGGGTTCTTAAATTTTAGATTGGGGAGTGGTTGATTCATGCTGATTTACTGGTTTTCTGCTTCCCCTGTTCAGCACCGAACTGCTCTCCCTCTATAGTCGTTGTGGCCGATGGCTGGTAAGGGAGCTCATTCTCCCATTCTCATCTCTAATGATTTTATGTGGTGCGTATATATATATATATATATTAGTGTACAGGACAAAAAGATACGGGAGGTTGCAAAAGTAGTTTTGGGAGAATTGAAAGGTTCTGGTCCGAGAGATAAGGAGTCTTAGTGGTGGAATAATAGTGTACAGGACAAAATCAGGTATAAGAAGAACTGTTTTAAAGCCATACATTTGTGTAACAATGAGGAAAATTGGGAGAGGTACCGTATGGCTAAGAAGGAAACTAAGAGAGCTGTGGGTGAAGCTCGTTCTAAAGCTTTTGAAGAATTTTATAAGAACCTTGAGACGAAGGAAGGAGAGCAAAATATTTATAAGATTGCCAAGAGTAGGGAAAGAAAATCAAGAGATCTAGAACAGGTAAGGTGTATTAAGGATGAAGAGGGAAGAATTTTAGTTACAGATGATGAAATTAAAAATAGATGGGAGACTTATTTTTCTAAACTTTTCGACGATGGAAAGGATTCATCTAGTAACTTGGAGGATTTAGTAACTGGTGAAGGAGAACAAAATTTGTCATTCTATCGAAAAATACGTGATAAGGAGGTAAAGGAAGCTCTTAAGAAAATGGCAAATGGTAGAGCCAACGGACCTGATTGTATATCTATCGAAGCGTGGAAATGTTTAGGTGAAGAAGGGGTGAGATGGTTAACTAAGTTATTTAATGTGATTTTACGGTCCAAGAAAATGCCTGATGAGTGGAGGAGAAGTACATTAATTCCTATTTATAAAAATAAAGGAGATATTCAGAATTGTACTAACTATAGAGGGATTAAACTCATGAGCCACACAATGAAATTGTGGGAGAAAGTAATTGAGCACAGGTTGAGATTGGAGACAAGTATTTCTGAGAATCAATTTGGTTTTATGCCAGGTAGATCAACTACAGAGGCGATTTATCTACTAAGGGGATTAATAGAAAAGTATCGTTGTAAAGATAAAGATCTACACATGGTTTTTATTGATTTGGAAAAAGCTTATGACCGTATACCAAGAGAAGTGCTTTGGAAAGTGTTGGAAAAAAAGGGAGTACGGATTGCTTATATTAAAGCCATACAAGATATGTATGAGGGGGTAAAAACTAGTATAAGAACGCCTAGTGGTCAAACAAAGGATTTTCCTATAAAGATTGGACTACATCAGGGATCATCTCTGAGTCCTTATTTGTTTAACTTGATTTTAAATGTTTTGACGGAACATATTCAAGAGGAAATCCCGAAATGTATGCTCTTCGCGGATGATATAGTTCTTATAGCAGAGACAAGAGAAGAGGTTAATTGCAAACTTGAGTTATGGAGGAGGACATTGGAGTCGAAAGGTTTTCGTCTGAGTAGAAGTAAGACGGAATATTTATATTGTAAATTTGGTAAAGGACTATTCGAAAATAATTTGGAAGTGAAATTGGGAGATCAAATTATACCTCAAGTGGAAAAGTTTAGATATTTGGGAGCCATTATTCAAAATGATGGCGAAATCAGTGGAGATATTTCACATAGAATTCAAGCTGGGTGGTTTAATTGGAGAAAAGCTAAAGGAGTTATTTGTGACCGTAAGGTGCCTAATAAACTTAAAGGAAAGTTTTATCGTACTGCTATCAGACCGGCAATGTTATATAGTAGTGAATGCTGGGCTCTAACGGGACAGCAAGAGCATAAAGTTGGAGTAGCAGAGATGAGAATGTTACGATGGATGTGCGGACATACACGTAAAGATAAAATTTGAAATGAGCACATACGCAAAAAAGTGAGGGTGGCACCTATTGAGGAAAAAATGGTAGAAAATCGGTTGAGATGGTTTGGGCATGTACAAAGAAGACCAAGGGAGGCACCAGTGAGAAGAGTGGAACATATAACTTTGAGTCCGATTAAGAGAGATAGAGGAAGGCCTAAGAGAACACTCTTGGAAGTTGTTGAACGTGATCTCTTAATTAATAATATTTCTAAAAGCTTAATAAATGATAGAGCACAATGGCGTCTTGCAATCCATGTAGCCGACCCCACCTAGTGGGATAAAGGCTTGTTGTTGTTTGTATATATATATATATATTGGCTTTCCCTGTTTGCGTTGCTTGGTCCTTCTTCCTCTATTGTCTTTACATTGTTCGAATCTTCTACTTCCTTAATTCTGCATCGTTGCTGATTTAAAATGAGGATAGGTTCAAAGCTTTCCTTCCTCATCACTTTGTGCATGTATGTTTATGTGACTGAGCTTGCAAATTTTCCTTGTTATTTGTTCTGCCCCTATATATGCCTAACTTAGGAAGGAACTTGAACCAAAATGAAGTTAGTTTGGGTTGAGTTTTTTTTCTTGATTTTAAGTTGATTCTTAGTGCAGAATTTGATTGGAAAAAAAATATATGATAAATTCAGAAGTTATATTGGATATTGTTGGGATGAGATTTGAATAGAAGTATTAAAATCAAAGTCTATCAAGAATTGGGATTGAGAAACTTTTGTTTATATTAAAGGTTGAAGGTTATTTAATTTGTATTTTAAGAATTATAGAAATTAATTTATAAGTTATAATTGGGAATTTAGGTGGTATACCAAATGTTTGATGAAATGAGTAAGAGATAAATTTTTGAACTATTGAGACAATTAAGAGTAATGAAGGTATCATTGATTACATTATAAAACAAGTAAATTACTTTTTATGATGAAGCTTGGAAAAAAAAATCAAATCAAGAAGTTGGCTTATTGGTGATAGATTAGTATTTGAACTTATTATGTGAAATTATGAAGTTTGTTGGATCAGTTTGAGTCTTGAAGCACATGGAAACAATAAATAAATTTGTTATACTTGATAATATTTATGATACTGAATTAAAGGTGTTATGCGATCAGTTGTGACTGTGTAAGATAAGAAATTGTACTGTTTTGAATAAAGCATACTTTTGTAAAGCATCGTTGGAGAACCTTAAGGATAAATTACTTATTGGTTACAAAAGGGAGGGGGCATGGTTGAAATAAGTATATTATTGTAGGTGCGAAAAAGGAATAAGAAGAATATAATTTTTAACTATGGTTCGTGGGCTAAGTACCAATAGGGATTGAGAGAACTTTAATATGTTCTAGATTATATATAGTGGGTTTATGAATGTTAGTTAGAGATATATGAATTAGAGCTTTTAATGAAGAAAGTTCTTTGTTCTTATGGTTTAGGCAATAGAGTACGTAGCTAAAGGGAAGTGTGGAGGTGTATAGAAAGAACATATGATTATTCTAGGAACTTATCAGGTGAGTAGATAGCGTCCCAACTAATTTTTTTTCCTTTACTAAAATACTATGTTTTTCTGGAAATCATTTTAACAGCATTAATATGATTATTGGATATTTATTGATTAACATTTCTTTATTTTGAGAAATTAGCTTTACGAAATTTGAAATGTTATTTGATCAATTAAGTCAAGTTTGAACTTCAATTATGAGATTTTTATTTTATCAAATATTGGATTGATACAGAGAATGATTTATGCGAGTTCGACGTTGAAAATGGTTAAAAAGGGACTATATATAAAACACTGGTTGCTAACGGCAGTTCCGTTAGCCTTTGGTGCGCCATGGCACACCTAGCTAGCAGGGAGTTTATGGGAGGTGCTAGCCCTGTGCGATGGCCAACACACGTAGAACGGAGGGATGATTGTTCGTGAGCATCGTACTCACGTTTGTTTTGTGGCTTCAAGCCGCGTTTGATTAGCATTACCCTCGTGGACTGTGTGTCCACGTTTGTTTCGTGGCTTCAGTCGCGTTTTGTTACTTACCCTTGTGGACTGAGTGTCCATGTTTGTTTTCGTGGCATAAGCCGCGTTTGGTTAGTTACCCTCATGGATTATGTGTCGATGTTTGTTAATTGTTCTGATAAGTCCCTATATTTATGAATCCAATCGTTTGATGATTTCATATCTATTAGTTTTTATTTAGCAATTTGTTTATAAATATTTATTTCATTTATGTGCTTTCTTGAAATCAAGTGATATTATCATTTTCTATGATAGTTTAATGATTTAAGATTTTATTTGAAATTTATAAAGCCATTTTATTATGAAGTTTATAAACTTTTTACGAAAATTTTGTCTATTTAACTTACATAACTATTTTAAACTTTTCATTTTATTTATGTTCTATTATTTATTGTTGGGACGTTATTCACTGGAAAAGATATTTTAGTCTCAGATGGTATAGTTGAACTCGTGACTCGAGATATCCACTGAAGAGTTTTATTGCTGAATTGAAGCTGAAGAATTATTTTGGTCAAATCCTAATTTGGTGAAAATTTAAACTTTATACCTACATTGGCGTCTAGCCTTAGGTGCTCCACATAGACTATAAGTAGGATCCTCACATTTCCTTTAAACTTGAATATCTAATTTAATATTGTAACAATTTTTAATTACTCTATTAGTATGTTTAACGTATTAATTTTAGAGTTCCTCCTATCACGGCTTAAGGGATGTGAGGTTTGTGTCCATATCCCGTGCCGGTCACACCTGATTTTTGGGGTGTGACAATTTAATTGAAAACTTAAGTGATCATAATGCTGTTGATATTGTAAGAGTTTATTAAACTTGAGTAAAGATTATCGAATTATCTTTTATATTAAATAGGGTGTTTAGAAGAATGAAGATTTGACTCTAAAGAGTGAATTGGCACTTAAAAATACTACAGGTAAGTGAACAGTATCCCAATTGATTTACCTATAAAATTATTTTTCTGAAACATTATATTTTTATGTAGATTATTTTAATAAATACTATGTTAAGTATTAGATAATTTGTTATTTAAATTTATTTTCTAGTGAAATTATTTTTGTCAACTTTAGAAATTTTGGTTTTTAATAAATGCAAGCACGAACATTAGTTATGAAATTTTATTCTGATAAGTCTTGATGTTTAAAATTATTCATGCGAGTTTGACTTTGAGAATAGAAACTATATTTTTATAGTGATGATTTTCTTGCATGTTTGAAAATTAATTTGAAGGGGATTTTATATAGAACATTAGTTGCTAATGGCAGTTTCGTTAGCCCTTAGCACACCATGGTCAATGACTAGCTAGTTTAATTTTTGTGAGATTTGTTCTCATGTTTGTTATTCATGAGTCTCGTACTCACATTTATTTTTATGGCCTCGAGCCATGTTTGGTTAGCATTACCCTCATGGATTGTGTATCCATGTTTGTCTCATAGCTCAGGCTATGTTTGGTTACTTACCCTCATGGACTGTGTGTCCACATTTGTCTTCATGACATAAGCCACGTTTGATTATTTACTCTCGTAGATTGTGTATCTATGTTTTTGAATTATTCTGATAAATCCCCCAAAAATATGTGAATTTTTAATTAATTGGTGATTTCATACATGATGATTTTTAAATTTAGTAAATAATTTTTTTTACTTATTTATTTAACCATTTTAACTTGTCAACATCAGATGTTAAAGTTATTTTGCCATCACAGATTTAAATGTTGTCATTATTGAAGTTATGTAGAACTCTTATCTCAAGTTTACAAATTTCTTTACATTGAATTATTTTCTCTTTAATTTATGCAAATGTTGTAGTTTCTTCATTTTGATTCGGCAGAATGTTATGGTTGTGACGTTATTCGCTGAAAAGTTACTTTGATCTCAGATAGTGTGATTGACACTGTATGTCATGCCATCCACTGACAGATTTTACTAAGATGAGTGGAGATTTGTTGTGTAAATATCTCCTACTAATGTAAACATGACATTTTTGTATTATGTCATGAAAAATATAATTAGATGCTCCACGTAGATTATAGTTAGCGTCCATATTTTGTTAAATATTCTATTTGTTGGCTGGATGGAGCTAAGCTCTTGATTAAAATGATCTGTTGTGTAAAATATTGTATTGTAGAGTTTTTGGGAGATCTTATTTTCAAGGAAAGTTTTGTCAAAATTTCTACAAAAATATTAAAGATTTTATTAATATGAAAATGGTTATGCATGTTATAAATTAATATAAATATAATTATGTTTTAGTAATGGAAAGATTTTTCGATTTAAGGCTTGAGAAATGCATGATATGGTTCTTATCCTATGTCGGTCACTCCTTATTTTCAGGGTGTGACACTTAAAGCCCAAAGGTGATAGGGTCGAGCTTAGCTATATAAGCTTTTTAGAAAGGGCATAGTACCTTAAGCACAATCCGAATAAGCCAGCCCAAATTGAGCCCCGACCCGAATAAGCCCGACTTGCCCAAATTACCAACTTTAGTCCTAAAGAGTCATCATTTTCCTCATTTATTATGCTTCCTATATAATTATTGTATTTTAAACTAAATATCTCTTATGCTTCCTTGTATAGTGATGATGCTGCCTAGGCATTGTCCCTTTGGTAGAATTTCTAGAAGTAGTAGGACATCACTGCTCCATATGATGAATTACCCATTCTTTGCAATTAATAACTATTTATAAAAAATAATCATATATTTATAAAATGTGTAAGTTTTAATATTTAGTTGTTATTTCAAATTTACCCTTCTTTGCAATTAATAACTATAATAAATTGTTATTTTGGAATTCAAATGACAATAAATAAACAATGGATAAAATTAGAAAAATATTAATTACTCTAACATCGTCTTACATTAAAAATAAAAAAAATTAAACTTCATCTTATATTAAAGACCTAAGGAAGTATAATTTGTAAGTTTTTAATTTTTAGTTGTTATTTATTTTCATGGAACTCATGGTCTAGACCTAGGAGTACATGGACCACCTATGTTGTAATATCCTAGATTTAACACTTAAATGTGTAGTAATTATAGCGGTTTTCATGATAGGTCCTCAGTTTTATTTTGGCCAACATGATAGGTCCTAAGTTACATAAAGACTTTGAGGAAAAACTAGAATGAGTCTTGGTTAGAGGTACAAGGATTAGAATGAATACAAAACTATGGGAACTAAAGTGAAAATTACTTTATAATGAATTTACTTTTTACTATAATGTGAATTATTTGGTAATGTTACTAGAGATAAAAATAATTCAAATTCCTTACAGAGGAGACTATAAAAACTATTGGAATATATTTTCAGACTGTACATGTACCTTCAAGAAAAATATATAAAAATTAGAAAAAGAATTTAGGAGCTTGTTTGCATTAACATTTACCACTGAAGTTACCAACGTCCTAATTGGTAATTAACTTAGGTTAATGAGTAACCACAATCCTGAACTCTTGCTCAAAAATTGCTCTGGACTCGAAACTCTTAAAATATACAAAATAAACCCTAAACTTTTAAATTCATAGAAAAATAAACTCTGACCGTTAACTTTTTAACTCCGTTACTATCCACACAAGTACTATTTAGGGTTTATTTTCTTATGAATTTAACCCTGGTTATTATAGTACCCATGTGGACAATAACAGTGTTAAAAAAATTTATGGACAGGGTTTATTTTGCTATGAATTTAAAAGTTTAGAGTTTATTTTGCATATTTTAACGGTTTAGGGTTTAGGGCAATTTTCAAACAATAGTTCAGAGTCCTATTTACTCATTAACCCTACTACATTAGAGCCAAATTTCATCTTAATATGATTAGAATGATACATGTGATACGTCATTATTGAAGAATTCATAATTCAATTAAATACTCATAATCATTTATTTGGATATTGCTTCACCTTAATTCCATTATAAATTACCTTTTAAGTTGGTGTATGATTTTATTAAATTCCATGTCCTTTTCTTTCCTATATGATTTTGTAAAGAGGAAGAAATTGTTTTCCTTTTTATCATTTAAGTTGCTGCCATGCACATTCCTTGTCAAATTAGATATATAAGTTAAATTTAAGTAACCTTATAATTCCTTATTTCCTACACCATGAAGCCATCAGTTCTTTATATCTTTTTTATTGGTTCAAATAATAAATTTATTTAACTAAATAGTATTAATGGCAATTAGGAAAGTGATGTGGCAAGCTAAGAAAATTAAGCAAACTTTAGTTTTAAGTAATTTCTATATCACTACCTCTTCATTGCTCTCTTTCACGCCACTTCATCTTTCCTTTTGACTAATCAAATAATCAATTTTAATTATAAAACATTAGCTATGAAGCTAATATTTAGAGGTGGAAAATAAATTAGTTAGGCTTCAAGATTAGGGAGAATGATGACAAATAAATTTTATTTTGTCAAAACAAGGAAGGCAAGTAAATTTTGATTATTTTGCTCGCATTGCTGTGACCTCTTCACACTAAATCCAATTGAATTACATGTGCTTTAAATTTTGTAATCTCTTGTCTCTTTTCTACCGCCGCAAACTCCTTTTCCTTGGTTTAGTTAAATTATAATATTTTCTTAGAGAGAAGATTAGGTGTCAACATGGCCATAAGGGTGGCAAAAACTTGGGTAAGTAGCGCATTTCTAATAGTACTTTCATCGATTGCTCATATTTTCTCTTCCACCAGTGTATTTAATTATTGGATTTAAATTCTCTACGGTTGTGTTTGGATGGATGAATTTGGATTTGAAATCTCACATTTAAAATTTATAAATTGAATTTCTTTGTTTGGATTATATAAAAGCTTTTAAATCATAATATTAAAATCATTTGTTTGGATCTTAAGTAAAATTTCAAATTTTAAATTCTACATTTGAATTTAAAGGCAACTCAATCAGACAACGTTGGGAATTTGGCCTTAGTCAAAGTCGACAATCATCATGGCCAATTTCACTAGGATCGGACAACTGGTCCTTATCGAGATCAAATGGTAGACTTCAATTAGGACCTTACCGCTGCCAATGACTAAGACCAAACGACTGACTTTTACTAGGACCAGACTATCAGCATTGATCGGGATTGATCGTTGGTGATGACTAGGGCTGGAATACATGGGATGACTAGGATCGGACGGCTGACTTCTATTTGGACAAAACTATTAGCACTGACCGAGGCCTAATTACTAGTGTCGATCGGGAACAGAAAACCAACTCTCAACTTTCACTGAGATCAAATTGCCAACACAGATCAGACAAGATCACTAGAGCCAAATAGGACAAGATAGTTAGTACCAACTAAGCTTGGATAGGTTTAAAACAAAATACTAGTTGTTTTCAGTGGTTTGGTCTCATTGGAAGTTGGTCGTATAGTCTTAGTCTTCACCTAAACCTCAATCCCAATCAATGCTGGTGATCCAATCTTAGTGGAAGTCAGTCATTCGATCCCAATTGTCACCAATACTCCTGTCCTAATCAGTGCAAATAGTTTGATTCCAGTGGAAGTTGGCCATCCAGTCCCCGTCGTCATGTACACTCTGGTCTTGGTCAATGCCGGTGGTCTGGTCCTAGTGGAAGTCGACTATCCAGTCCCCATTGTCACCTGCACTCCTATCTCAATTGGATCTGGTAGTATGGTCCTGGTGGAAATGGGCCATCAAATGCCCTTCGTCACCTGCACTTGAATCTTAGTTGACACTAACAGTCTAGTCCTATTAGAAGTTGTGTGTCCAGTCCCCATAATCGCTTGCACTTCTATCTTGGTCAGTGCCGACAGTCTAGTCCCTATGAAAGTCAGCTATCCAATCATCATTGTTGCCTATATTTGGGTCCCATTTGTCACTGACAGTCTGGTCTCGGTGGAAGGCAATAGCTCGGTCCCAGTCGATTGTGGTGGTGATCTAGTCCTGGTCACGTTTGGCAATTTGGTCCATTTTGGCATCACTAATCAGCTAGTCAAATTACAAAGACATTGAGGTAAGATTTGAAATAATAGGGCTTTCGAATATATTTCAAATTATAAAGAGATTTAGGTAGAATTTGGATTGGGATTTAGGTCAAATCTAAATCCATACATTTTTTTAATTACCCGAACAATGGATTTGGCTCCAATCAAAATCCAAATCCAAATCCCTATGCATCCAAACATAGCATAAAGTTAAAATATGTGAATTTTTGTGAAGTTTGGCTTTTGAAAAAAATGGAGGAAATATTTTATATTTTTTAAAAAATAATAAAATGATAAAATAAAACAATAAAACAGGAAAACTTCACATAAATTCAAATATCTCAACTTCAACTCAAGATTTAAATCCTTAGTGAAGGATTAAAATTATTCCCTCTTACTTCCTCCTTTTGGCTTTCGGTTAAAGGTAAAAGTTAGCATAAGAATTGGAATTTAGTATATAATGGCTAATTAAGTGTTTTTTCTCATAAATTATATTAGGCAATGAGGATTTCAATCACCATGTAGCTGATCATTTAAACTTGGGTAAGTAGAACATTTCTAATGGTACTCTCACTGATTTTGAGATTTAAATTCTCTTCATTACTCACTGATTACTCTCACTGGATTTAAATTTCATTTAACATACAATATTACCTCTTCATTTAACTCAATGCACCGTAGACTCCTTTTATCACATTAAAATAATTCCATTTACTTTTATTTGACTTCATTATGTCTCTTCCTCTATTCTTTCTGTGTGTATATATATATGTCTTTGTCAAACTAAAGAGGAGGAGGTGAAACCTCTCTTCCTCTCTAAATTTCTCCAATAGCATTATACTTTCTTCTTCTTCAGACTTCCATTAAACTTGTTCTTCCTAGAATGATGAGTTTCTTAGAATCATTTTTATAATAACTTAATATATTTGTATATTGGAAAATGAGACAAAAATCCCCCTGAAATATGCAAATGACAATGAAGTCTCATGAAATGCCATAATTTTTTTCAAGTCTTCAGGGACCTTTTTGAAATTAATGATTTTTGGTAAAATGATGAAAATACTCCTAGTTTAAAATTTTAAAAACTTAATAATAGTGACTACTTTAGTTTAAATAATGAATACTTTTCTTTTGGTAATAAATAGAGTAGAATAAGCATTACAAGAAAATTGTAATTTTCTCAGGAGATTTTCTCTCAAAAAAAAAATTGAAGAGAAGTTTTCTTAGTATTTCTCTCAGAAAGCCTCTTTTAAGAAATCAATCATAAAATTTCTCATGGAAAACTAAATAGAAAAAAATTCCAAGAGAAAATTCAAGGAAAAAAACCTACTTAATGGAAGGAAAATTTTCTCTCCGTAAAATCCATGAAATTTTTTTGATAGAAATAAGAAATTGGTAATAAAAAAATAAAAACAAAAATCATTAAGTTTCTTAGATTTTCCTTGAGCTTTCTATCACATGGCTAGTCTTTTGGCCCGTGTGGCACTTAGACACTCTTCATTGGAAGATGCCAAATAAGCCTATTTTTTGAGAAAGAGGATGCTTGGTTAAGTTGATGAATATAAATCTTGAGAGCAAAGGTTGAATGAGAGAGCTTGGGAATGTGAGATTTGTATTGCTTTGAGAGCTCAAGGATAGTTACAAATGAGGAGGGGTGAGGTATTTATAGGCCTCCCCTTGAATCTAGAAAATTTTCACATCATTATTGGACGGTGGAGATTAAATTGATCCTATGGCTATCGTCAATTATCTAGAATTCTCTACTAGATATTTTACAACAAATATCTAGATATTTACAAGAAATTCTCTATAATCTATATTAAAATATTCATGCTAGAGTATCCTAACACACTCTATCCTTCTCAAGGGACTTACGGAGCATTACAAACCACCATAACCTCAAAAAATCATAAATTGTGACATTCTCCTCTACTTAATTTCACAATGCCCTCATTGTGCCTTCCTCCTTGTAGGGTTGAATATGGTCAGTGAACTACCATAAGTGATCTTCACATTCTTAACTTACTTCTGAGTCTGCTTAACCCTTCCACTTGACTAAATGCTCGATATAGTTGGGAACTTCTCTCTTTCACATGACACTATCAGCGAGGATTTCGTTTGTCTCCTTGTCATACTTAATGGCTACCACTGTTGGTGCTCTCTTAGAGATACCTTAAGATGCCTTCATCTCTATAGTATTTCTTCAAGATGCTAACATGAATGACATGATGAATCTTAACTTTGGGAGGAAGTTGTACCTGATCTGCAACCTTTCCTATAGTTTGATGATGGAAAAAGGGCCTTCATATCTCTTGACAAGCCTTTATAGACCTTGTGCAGTGACTTAAATTGATTTAACAATAACTTGACCATGACCAAATCACCAACGTGAAATTTGATGGGGTGCCATTTCTTGTCTGCTACCTCTTTATTTCTTAGGTGGTTTTATCTAGACTTGCTCTTGTAATGTTTGCTTCTTCTTGCCATTCTCTGGTAAATTTATATGCAACTATGTTGTCTCCCTTATATAGTGCGTCAATTGCACTAGGGGTTAGAGGTTATTGCATGGTAACTGTTTAGAAAAGGGTTCTTACTTGTTGACTCACTTCACTACAAATTGTAAGAGAATTGAGCCACATTAAGCGACTTGGCCCAATCTTATTAGTGTGCACTTACATAATATCAAAGGTATAGCTCCAACAAAGCATTGATTTGCTTTATATGTCTATTACTTTGAGGTTAAAAGCTTGTTGAGAACTTTAAGTTCTGTCCCAAGTGCTTGAACAGTTCCCTCTAAATTTC
>NW_026557509.1:0-19803 GCF_029017545.1 Prosopis cineraria | reverse complement strand
AAATTCACAACATATGATTGTCATTTCTAACAAAAGAAATTCTTATCCATATTTTACGACAAATAAAAACCAAAATAAAAAAATCCAAAGAGCACAAAGCTTCATCCAACATCGATCAATATTCCCATAACCAAGTTTCTAGAACTAATGGCTCGTTAGGTAGAACAAGGAAATGGGGAGAGAGAGAAGTGGAAGTTGTAACATCCTAAATTTCTTAACCCCGTGATTAACTATTAATTGAGGGTAAAGTGAAAATTAGTATGGGGCTAGTGATTTAGATGATTACTTGATAGTTTAACTTGTTGGTGTGTTGTATGAACAGATACGGGTGGAAGGAGTGCGTTTCAGGTCGAGCAAGTGTGCATGGTAAGAATAAATCTTATTGTGCCATGTGCCACAGCTTGTGCGGCATGCGTTGTGGTACATGGACCAAAAAAATGACTTCTTAATCATGAATTTTAGAAATTTCAGAGGAAGAGTTTTTAGAACACTGAGAGGAAGGGGAGAAGAAGGGTTGAGTGTATCATCCTGAATTTCAATCCTTAAAACTAATTGCTAATCAAAGGCAAATTAGTAATTTATGGATTGATTGTGATTTAGATGTTGAGTTGATAATTTGCATTGGTTGGACATTATAATGATAGTATTAAAAGGTAGAAAGATAATTTGGGATAGAACACGTGAGCACAAGTGAGAATTTTCTCACTGTGCCATGTGTTGCGGCAGAAGTTACGTGTGCCATGGCACACCATCTAGGAATCACTTAAAGTTGACGTGATCAACTCGTGAAATTACAAGTGAGATTGCTGGAAACACATTTGGAGGGGTAGAGGAGTTCAGTTCTACTAGGGCAAGCAATATTTGGAGGTCGGGAGTCTGCTTCAATTAATAACTTACTGGGTAAGTATCACGCAATCCTAAGCTTCAATCTATCCATTTTTCATTGAATTTTATTAGTTGAGAAATTAAATCATGAGATTCTGAGGTGTTGTAGTCTAAAAGAAAGGTTTAAAAGAGATATCAAATATAAAGCTAAGGTTTTTGTGACTAGTATGGAGTTGAATTATTGAGCTTTGAGCATTTAGGCTTAAAATGGCCTAAAAGTTAGATCAATAGGATGAAATTAGTGGGATGAATGTGTTAGGGTATTGTTGTGGTTGTTTGAGTAGCCTATATAGGGCTAGTAACCATGAATAATGGATAAGTGAATTGAAAAAGGTTCAATTGAACTACTTTATACATTAAGGGATTTGATTTAGCCAAATCAATACCTCTAAAATGTGATGGAAATTGACTAAGGGGTACTTTGTTATGTAGATTGAGCACATGTGAAATTGCTTGTAAAAATCTGCACCTTTGGGAACTTAGTGTAGTTGGTAACCCTTAGTAGCAAGAGTTAAAAATAAATAGACTAACCCTTTTATTTTTTTGTTTGTGAAATTATTTGCAAGTATTTTGATATAACTACGTGCATTGTATTGTGAACTGATAGGGTAGTAGCATTGTGAAAGTATATGCATGCGAGTGTGTGAATTAAAATGAATTTAAAGTGACACGTGTACTGACATTGCATTTGCATTTGTGAGATATACCCTGGATTATGGTAGGGAAAATGCAGCCCTACCATGAGGAGGTCTAAGAAGTCTTGATGATCCAGACCATAAAGCTTGACTCCGCCAGGACAAACCCAGGAGAAGAAATCTTGATGATCCAGAGCGTAAAGTTTGACTCCGCCATGACGGGCCTAGGATATAATGATCCACGAGGTTACCCTAGATTAGGGTAGGGGGTCGTGGTCCTACTTTTTATAAGGCTAGAAAGTCCTGATGATTCAAAGCGTAGAGCTTGACTCTGCCATGACGAACCTAGGAGACCACCAATATGAAAAGAATGACCAGGTTGGAGTAGTGGTGTGGTAGGCCTTATTCCTTATGACTAGAAGTCTTGGTTCAGGTGTAGAGTTTACTCTACTAGGGAGAACCAGGAATGCATTGCATGAGCATAATGAGATCGACAAGAATGAATTCCTATATATGCATATGTTATTGCTTTTGTCATTACACATACTACTTTATCACTTGTTTATAATTTTACTTACTAACCGATAATTAAGGTTACCTTCGAATTACTAGGATGTTTATCTCACTCCGTTACTTTTAAACATAGGTGAAGAGAGCGTGAGAAGGCCAGGAAAGGAAGTAAGGAAAGAGTAGCCTTGATTAGTAGTAGTATGACTACCATTTAGATGAAATGAATGTATACAATTATTTATTGAGTTAAGTTGCCAACTAGGATGTATAAGTGATTATGTGTTGAACTATGTAACATCTTGAATTTCTTAATCCTAAGTTTAGAGGTTAATAGAGGGTGAAGTGGAGGTTAGTGTGGATTAGAGATTCGAATGATTAATTGATATTTTGACTTGTTTGTGTGTTGTATGAATATATATGGGTGATAGGAGTGCGTTTTGGGTCGAAGCAAGTGTATGTGGTGAGAATAAATCTCACTGTGCCACGCACTGCGACTTATGCTGCATGCGCCGCGGTGTATGGACCAGAATTTGCTTTCATAAGTTGTAAAATTTCAAAAATTTCAAATGAGAGAAATTGAGAAACACACAAGATAGAGAGAAGAGAAGGGCTGAGGAGCTAGGTTAAGTCATTTTGGAGCGGTGGAAGGTGATTCGGATCGGTAACTTGTCAAATAAGCTACGTATAACCCTTATCTTCCATTCTACACAAATTTCTCTAAAAATGAGTTATAGGGAAATTGAATTGGAGGAATTTGAGGGGTTTGATTCTTGCTCAATAGTAATAAAAAGGTTCTCAAAGGTTAAATTAGAGCCTTGCAACTGGTTTAGAGCTGAGCGGTAGAGCCTTCCCATAGGCTCAATTTTAGCCTTTAGAGAGAGAAAGTTAAGGTAAAAATCTAATTTGAGTAAAATAAGACTAGTTAAGGTAATGTAAAGTAATAATTGGGTAGCCATGGACTTATAATGGATAAATGGAAAAGAGTTTACGGATGAATATGGCCCTCAGTAGAAAAAATGAGTTTTTAGTCAAAATGGACCAAATGACTAAAATGTGCCAAATGTGTTTAGATTGGCATATTGGGCTTGTGAGTAGATGAAGGAAGCTTGAGAAAAGCTTGTGTTAGTTGAAATTCACGGGTAACCTTTCTAGTGACAGAAGGGTTGTGGTAACCGAATAACTTTCTTTATTTGACTGTTTATTGTAACTATATGTTAGTATACTATGTAGTGCATGGAATGGTTTCAAATTAAGCATGTTTTATAACATTAAGTGATTTTTATATGTGAAATGGCTTTTAGTTGAAATGAGCATTAAAATGTGTTTTGTAATAAAAAATATTGTTTGTATATGTAATGTGAAAGAAAGTGTGAAATGATAAATGGGAACCTTAAATGGTTCAAAAAAGCATGATCATAGGAGTGTGAGTTTACTTGAGTGTAGTAGATGATAAAGACCATATAGCAAGGTTTTCTTAGTACCCTGTTAGGGTGCGGTGTTGGAAACAATTCTCTTTAGTGCCTTGAAAGGTGCGGTTTTGGAGAAAATCTCTTTAGTGCCTATTAAGGTATGGTGTTGGAGATAAGAGACTCCTTAGTGTCCTTATGATATGGTGTTGGAGTCAACGACGCCCCATTATGTGTATTGGGGAAAACCATAGTCCGTATTATGCGTTAGAACATCTTTGGTCGGGTGATTCTACCATTACAAGTGAGCACAAGACTAATGAGAGTGTACATTGTCTAAGATGAGCCTATGGTTTCGTGTCGGAGTCATTCAGAGGTTCGGTTGGTAAAGTTCATGCTAGTATATTATGCGATATGATGAAATATTTTAAGATAACATGGAATGCTTTGTGATTGAAGAATAGTTGAAAATGAAATAAGATATGTGATACAAATGCTATTTTATGAGATTTAAATGATATACTATGTTTACTTTCATATTGTTACATGTGATAGTCAATAGGAATGAGTTATTTTGTTACTGAGATTTTTATCTCACCCTCGTGGTTACATGTTTACAGGATCGGGAAGTGATCAGGCCAAGAAAAAAGAGTCTGGACCGACTTGAGTTGTGAAGCCGTGTACTCTGGGATTGTGTAATGAATTGAATTGAAAGATTGTATATATAAGTGAATATGAGTTTCCATAGGATTGCATGCATATATTGAATTGAAATTTTATAAAATCAAGCTTGATTATGTGTATATGTGTTGTTTGAGACAAAGGGTCTATAATTTGAATATGTTTGTATTGAAATGTTTGGTTATGTTGGTAAATCTTAAGCCAAGGGATAAATTATGATGAAATAAGTAATTTGGGGCAAAGATTGTATTATGAATATGATTGTATATGTATGAGTTGAGAAATAGCCAAGTGGGGGCATAGTATGTGAAATTAGTGAATTAAGGAAATTGGCCGTAGAAGGGTCAAATTTCAATATATGAATATGATTGTAATTAATTGAGGTCAATGAAATGTATTAGATCTTTTTAGACTTGGTTTAAGGCCTAACGTGATCTAATGAGAGAAAGGAATCGAATTGAGTGCTTGGGCGTGCAAAAATTTTCAAAAAAATGTGACTTTTTGCACCCAGGTGTCGAAATTTTGATTGGACCATTAGATCATGTCCAAACCTATCTTATTAGTTAGTGTACGAGCTAAGCTTCATGTGGGGTGCTTGAATCACTCTAATTAGATGTCATATCTAAAAATGGTGCACGTTGGAAGTTCATCATTTTTGTTGTCAAAATAATAGCAAAAATTTAAACAGGTGTGCCACAGCGCATGGTGACACATGTCGTGGTGCACAACACAAAAAAGGCGAGTGTGTGGCTCTGTGCCACATGCCATAGTGCGTGGACTAAATTTCAATTTTATTTTGCATTGAAATGGATGCAATTGGGATAATAAGAATGCTGTTGGGTTATGTCTACTATATAAGTGAGGTGTGTATGATTTACTTTCGTTATATTTTTTGTGATTGTGCTGTGAATTGATCAATTTTATAAAATAAGTCTTCGATCGAAGCTTTTGAAATAAAAATTGATTATTGTAATTGATGTGAGGTAGTGATAACATCATAATCTTCTTTTATTTAGAGTTAATATAAGAGGAGGTTACAAACTATGATGAGAAACTTGCTTATCTATTTGTATATGATGTTGCATTGTGTCGAGGTTGCCCCCTAGCGAAGGGTATGTGGGTAGGCTTAAATGTGAATCAAGCAAGTATATGTGGTATTGTAGCTTGTTCTACTAGTTTATATATGTGATGATTATGTTTTGATTGTGATTTGAATGTGACTTGTGTTGTTATATGAGAACTTAACACAAATGCTATGAACTTGACACAAATGGTGAGGTAGAGCCCAATATGGAAGAATCAAGTACATTTGTAATTTTTGACCATATAGTGAGGAGGAGCCCCATATGTGAGAGTTGGAGGGTTGAAAGTAGAACAAGTCTATTTGTATTTGTGATTATATATGTGTTTTCCTCATATAAAACCACAATTGTGTAATGTGGCTTTGAGAGGCTAAAATGGGCTATTGATGTGATATGTGTGTATTATGATGTTGATCAGGTATATATAGTCCTTTTGGACTTAGTTCAAGGCCCGAAGTGGTCTAATGGGACAAGAAATGTGAATTGAGCACTTAGAGTGTAAGTTTTTAAAAGAAAAAGTGACTTTTTACACCTGGTGTCCAATTTTAGATCGGAGCATCAGATCAAGTCCTAACTTATTCTATTAGGTAGTATACGTTGTAAGTTTTGTCTAGACACTTGAATCACTCCAATTAAACATCAAATGTGAAAATGGCGCACGTCAAAAGTTCATCATTTTTACTGTCAAAATGACAACAAAAATTTGTGCATGCACATCACAGTGCATGATGTACCCGTCATAGCACATGACGCAGTCAGAAACAAAGCATATGGTTATGTGCCATATGCCGCGATGCACGGCCCTTTTTCAGGGTTGAGAAATTATGATATTTTGAGTCTTTCGAATGTGCTAACACTTCTGTTAGCCCTTTTATTTGAATATATGTTTTAAAAAGTTAGGATCCCTTAATTTGAAAACAAATAAAGGGCTATTACTCTGATTTCGGTTTATTGATTGTGTGATGTGAATTGGTAAAGCTCGAATTAAGGTAGACCTTTGGAGTTTGGATTGGGATTTTACACTAAGGAGTTAGGGCAAGCCATTTTAGGTTATTGGAAGGTGCATTTGAGTGATAACTTAGCAGGTAAGCTATGTATAACTCTTAACTTCCATTCCACACAAATTTTTCTGAAAATGAATTATAGAGAAATTGAATTAGTAGAATTTAAGGGGTTTGATTCTTGCCTAATAGTAATAAAAAGATTCTTAGGAGTTAAATTAGAGCTTTACAACTGGTTTAAAGCTAAAAGATGGAGCTCTAAACCCATAGGCTCAATTTGGCCTTAAGTTAGAGAGAGAAAGGGGCAGAAATTTGATTTGAGTGAAATAAGATCAGTTGAGGTGATGTAAAGTAGTAGTCGAGTAGTAATTGACCTAGAATGGATAAATGGAAAAGAGTTTATGGATGAATATAGCCATAAGTAGTAAATATGAGTTTTTGGTCAAAGTGGACTAAATGACTAAAATGTGCCAAATGTATTCAGATTGGCATATTGGATGTGTGAGTAGAGAAACAGTGGTGGTTGAAATCCATGGGTAACCTTTCTAGTGACAGAAGGGTTGAAGTAACTGAATAACTTCCTTTATTTGACTGTTTATTATAACTATGTGTCAGTTTGCTATGTAATACATGAAATGGCTTTTAACTAAGCATATTTTATGGCATTGCATGAATGTTGCATGAAATAGCTTTTGATTAAATAAAAACATTGAAATGGGTGATTTCAAATGATATGTTATATATATATATATATATATATATATGTTGTGCATGAGAAAACATGTAAAGTGGTAATGAGGAACCTTGAATGGTTTGGAAAGCATGATCGTAGGAGTGGGAGTTCACCCGAGTGGAGAGGTGGTGATAAGACCATATGGCATATTCTCCTTAGTGTCTAACGAGGTGCGATGTTAGAGAATTATACCTCCTTCGTGCCATATAAGGTGTGATGTTGGAGAAGATCTCCATAGTGCCTATTGAGGTGCAGTATTAGAGATTTGAAACTCCTTTGTGATAATATGTTAGAGTAAATGAAACCTCTTTGTGTGTATTGGGGGAAACCATAGTCTGAAAGTGAGATAGAACACCTTTAGCTAAGTGATTCTACTACTACAGGTAAGCTCAAGGCTAATGAGAGTGTATATTGGTCTAAGGTGAGCTTATGATTTTATGTCGGGGTGATATGGAGGTTTGGTTGGTAGTGATCATGCTATGGAATGTTGTGATGTTTGTGATAGCAATGTGGTGAAAAGTGGTGTAAAGAGGTGAAATGTGAAACATTGATGTGATCTAAGTGGAACTTATGATATATACCATGCTAATGAGATTTAAAAGGTATATTATGCTTTACTTTCATATTTTTACATGTGATAGTCAATAAGAATGAGTTATTCTGTTACTGAGATTTTTATCTCACCCATATGGTTACATGTTTATAGGACCAGGCAGTGATCAGGCTAACGAGAGAGAGATAGGACCGGCATAGTGGTGCCATTGCGTGTGTAACATCTTGAATTTCTTAATCATAAGTTTAGAGGTTAATTAAGGATGAAATGGAAATTAAAGTGGGATTAGATATTCAGATGATTAGTTAGTATTTTCACTTGGTTGTGTGTTGTATGAACAGATATGGGTGATTGGAGTGCATTTTAGGTCAAAGCAAGTGCGCATGGTGAGAATAAATCTCACTGTGCCACGTGTCGCGGCTTGTGCTTCGTGCGCCACGGCACATGGACCAGAATTTGCCTTTATAAGTTGTAAAATTTTAGAAATTTCAAAGGAGAGAGTTTGAGAAACACACGAGATAGAGAGAGGAGAAGGACTGAGGAGCTAGATTAAGTCATTTTAAAGCGATGGAAGGTGATTTGGATTAGGAACTTGCTAGGTATGCTATGTATAACTCTTACCTTCCATTCTACACAAATTTCTCTGAAAATGAGTTATAGAGAAATTGAATCGATGGAATTTATGGGATTTGATTCTTGCCCAATAGTAATAAAAATATTCTCAAAAGTTAAATTAGAGCTTTGTGATTGGTTTAGAGTTGAACAATAGAGCTTTGAACTCTTAAGCTCAATTTTAGCCTCTAGAGAGAGAGAAAGTTAGGGCAAAAATCTATCTTGAGTGAAATAAGACCAGTTGAGTGATGTAAAGTAGTAATTAGGTAGTTATGGACTTAGAATGGATAAATGGAAAAGAATTTACGAATGAATATAGCTCTAAATAGTAAAAAATGAGTTTTTAGTCAAAATGGACCAAATGTGCCAAATGTGTTCAGATTGGCATATTGGACACGTGAGTAGAGAAAGGAAGCTTGAGATAAGCTTGTATGATAATGGAAACCCACGGGTAACTTTTCTAGTGACAGAAGGGTTGAAGCTAACCAGATAAGTTTCTTTGTTTGACTGTTTATTGTAACTATAAGTTAGTATGCTATGTAATACATGAAATGGTTTCGAATTAAGCATGTTTTATAGCATTGAGTGATTGTTATGTAAATGAAAAGTATTATATGTTATGTATAAGAAAGTGTTAAATGATAAAAGGAACCTTAAATGGTTTGAGAAAGCATGATCTGAGTGGTGGGAGTTCACTCAAGAGTGTAAGAGATGATAAAGACCATATGGCAAGGTTTCCTTAGTACCCTGTTAGGGTGCGGTGTTGGAAATAATTTTTCCTAGTGCCTTGAAAGGTATGGTGTTGGAGAAGATCTCCTTAGTGCCTATTAAGGTACGGTGTTGGAGATGAGAGACTCCTTAGTATCTTTGGGATACAGTGTTGGAGTCAATGATACCCCATTGTGTGTATTGGGAGAAACCATAGGTCGTATTGTGCATTAGAACATCTTTGGCCAAGTGATTCTACCACTGCAGGTGAGCTCAAGACTAATGAAAGTGTATATTAGTCTGAAATGAGCCCATGGTTTCGTATTAGGGTGATTTGGAGGTTTGGTTGGTAAATATCATGCTAGTATTTTATGTGATATGATGAAATATCTTGAGATAACATGGAATCCTTTGGAATTGATGAAAAGTTAAAAATGAAATGTGATACGTGATGTAAATACTACTTTATGAGGTTTTAATGATATATTACATTTACTTTCATATTATTGCATGTGATTGTCAATAGGAGTGAGTTATTCTATTACTAAGATTTTTATATCACCCCCGTGGTTACATGTTTACAGGACTGGGAAGTGATCAAGCTAAGGGAAGAGAGTCTGGACTGGCTTGAGTTGTAAAGCCGTGTACTCTAGGTTTGTGTAATGAACTGAACTGAAAGATTATATATATAAGTGTATATGAGTTGCCATAGGGTTGCATGTATGTATTGAACTAAGTTTTGGTGAAATCAAGCCTGATTATGTGTATTTATGCTATTTAAGATAAAGAGGCTTTGATTTGAGTGTGTTTGTGTTAAATTGGTTGTATGTGTTGGTGAATTTTAAGCTAAAGGATAGAATATGCTAAAATGAGTAATTTGGGAGCTAAGATTGCATTGTGAATATGATTGCTTATGTATGAGTTGAGAAATAGCCAAGTGGGCTAAGTTATGCTGAGAAATGGCATAGTATGTCAAGTTAGTGAATTGTGGAAATTGGTCATAGAGGGGTTAAGTTTTGATATATGAATATGATTGTGATAAATTGAGGTCAATCAGATGTATTAGATCCTTTTAGACTTGGTTTAAGGCCTAGTATAGTCTAATGAGAGATAGGGATCGATTTAGCGCTTGGGTACATGAAAATTTTCAAAAAAAGTGACCTTTTGCACCTAGGTGTCCAAATTTCGATTGGACCATTAAATCGTGTCCAAACATATCTCATTAGTTAGAATACGAGCTAAGCTTCGTATGGGCACTTGAATCACTCTAATTGGATGTCGTATGCGAAAATGGTGCATACCAAAAGTTCATTATTTTTGTTGTTAAAATGGCAGCAGAAACTCGGACAGGCGCACCACCGCACATGGAGATGCATGCCGCAGCGCATGATATAGACAGGGCGAGTGTGCGGTTCTGTGCCACATGCCGCAGTGCATAGGCGGCCCCCCACGGCGCATGTACCAAGTTTCAGTGTTTAATTTATGTTGAAATTCACGCAATTGAGATGGGAACGCTGGCGGGTTATGTCCACTAGGTTTTTGAGAAGTTTATGATTTACTCTCCTTGCATTTTTCTCTGATTGTACTGTGATTTAATTGATTTTTATAAACTAAATCTTTGGCCGAAGCTTTTGAAAATGGAATTTCATTACTGCGATTGATGTGAGAGAATGGTAACACCACAGTCTTCTCTTATGTGAAGTGGATATATGAGAGGAGGCTGCAGTGTGGAAGTCTCTAAGTTTGTGTAGTGAACTAAGAACTTGGGTGTATATGTGTAAATGAGTTATCATAGGGTTACATGCATGCATGTCTCGGGCAGTGATTTTGTGAAATTTTAGCCCAGTTGTATGTATATGTGATGAGATGAATTAAGGGCTACAATTTGAGCATGTTTTATTTGTGTTGAAATTGTTGTGAATGTCAGGGAATCTTGAGCCTAAGTAAGAAATTATGGTGAAACAAGTAATTTAGGGCGAGGATTGTGTTGTGAATATGAGTACGTGTGTTTATGTTGAGAAAAAGGTCAAGTGGGCTGAGTCATGCCAAGGGACGGCAATTTGTGCAAAGCTAGAGAAGTGTGGACATTGGCCATAGAAGGGTCAAATTTTGATATGTGTGTATGATTGTGATCAATCAAGTGTACTAGGGTCCTTTTGCACTTGATTCAAGGACTTGTACGGTATAGTAAGAGAAAGGGATCGATTTGAGTGCTTGGATGCGCAAAATTTTTAGAAAAGGTGACTTTTTACACCTGGGTGTCTAAAATTAGATCATGTCCGAACTATCTCACAAGCTAGCCCATGATGTGAGAGAATGGTAACACCACAGTCTTCTCTTATGTGAAGTGGATATATGAGAGGAGGCTACAGTGTGGAAGTCTCTAAGTTTGTGTAGTGAACTAAGAACTTGGGTGTATATGTGTAAATAAGTTATCATAGGGTTACATGCATGCATGTCTCGGGCAGTGATTTTGTAAAATTTTAGCCCAGTTGCATGTATATGTGATGAGATGAATTAAGGGCTATGATTTGAGAATGTTTGTGTTGAAATTGTTGTGAATGTCAGGGAATCTTAAGCCTAAGTAAGAAATTATGGTGAAACAAGTAATTTAGGGTGAGGATTGTGTTGTGAATATGAGTACGTGTGTTTATGTTGAGAAAAAGGTCAAGTGGGCTGAGTCATGCCAAGGGACGGCAATTTGTGCAAAGCTAGAGAAGTGTGGACATTGGCCATATAAGGGTCAAATTTTGATATGTGTGTATGATTGTGATCAATCAAGTGTACTAGGGTCCTTTTGCACTTGATTCAAGGCCTTGTACGGTATAGTAAGAGAAAGGGATCGATTTGAGTGCTTGGATGTGCAAAATTTTTAGAAAAGGTGACTTTTTACACCTGGGTGTCTAAAATTAGATCATGTCTGAACTATCTCACAAGCTAGCCCATGATGTGAGAGAATGGTAATACCACAGTCTTCTCTTATGTGAAGTGGATATATGAGAGGAGGCTACAGTGTGGAAGTCTCTAAGTTTGTGTAGTGAACTAAGAACTTGGGTGTATATGTGTAAATGAGTTATCATAGGGTTACATGCATGCATGTCTCGGGCAGTGATTTTGTAAAATTTTAGCCCAGTTGTATGTATATGTGATGAGATGAATTAAGGGCTATGATTTGAGAATGTTTGTGTTGAAATTGTTGTGAATGTCAGGGAATCTTAAGCCTAAGTAAGAAATTATGGTGAAATAAGTAATTTAGGACGAAGATTGTGTTATGAATATGAATATGTGTGTTTATGTTGAGAAAAAGGTCAAGTGGGCTAAGTCATGCCAAGGGACGGTAATTTGGGCAAAGCTAGAGAAGTGTGGAAATTGGCCATAGAAGGGTCAAATTTTGATATATGTGTATGATTGTGATATATTGTGATCAGTCAAGTGTACTAGGGTCCTTTTGCACTTGATTCAAGGCCTTGTATGGTATAGTGAGAGAAAGGGATCGATTTGAGTGCTTGGATGCGTAAAATTTTTAGAAAAGGTGACTTTTTACACCTAGGTGTCTAAAATTTGATTAGACCATTAGATCATGTCTGAACTATCTCACGAGCTAGCCCATGATGTGGGCGATTGAATTACCTTTGATCGGATGTCATATGTAAAAATAGGATACGCCGAAAGTTCATCATTTTTGCTATCAAAATGATAGCAGAAATTCAGACAAGGATGTCGCGGTGCATGGCGTCACATGCCATGGTGCATGACACAGAAAGATTGAGCATGTGGCTCTGTGCCACATGCCGTGGTGCACGTATTGTATGCTGCAGCGCACGGACCAATTCCCAACCTGATTTTGTGATTGTAAATACATGCAATTAAAATAGGAATGTTAGTGGGTTGTGTCTACTATGCATAGTACAAATGTGTGATTTGCTTCTGCTGTGTGTTACTCAAATTTATTATGTTTTTTGATGATTTTGCGAAATAAGTCTTTGGCCAAAGCTTTTCAAATAAATCATTTGATTTGTGATTGGTGTTCTTAATGTGGTAATTCTGTAATCTTCTTTTGTATCTGTAGGATATATGGGAGGGGTTACAGAAGTGGAAGTAAAACTAACATTTTTGCTTGTTTGTGATGATAGAATCTAGTTTTATATGAAACCCAATTGCATCAAAATTGATAGGTTCCACACCCGAACCTAAGGAACCGGGTTCCACCTCTCTAAAACTATGCTTGGTGACCATTTTGCCCCAATACCCTCTCTCCTTCAAACAATCTAACCATAATGGTGAAGATGATAGAGGACCATGTATAATGATCAATCTTCTAGCGATGGCTCTAGCCTCCATAGTGAAAACACCATTTACAGCCATTGTTAACTCTCCTCCTTCTCCTATTATGTCTTACTCTGAATCACTTGCTGCTACTCCCTTGTTAATTATCGCAGGACCATTGAGACACTTACTCCAGCTGTAAGCGATGCCTTTTATTATGAGATCTCTTGGATCTCTTGCTTTGTTCTCATTATGAGATCCTTCTCCTCCTAAACCTAGCTTTTAAATCTATCACTTTTGAATTGCAAGCATCTAATTAGTTTGTAATTAGTTAAACATAAACTTTGGATCCACTACTTTGTGGTTGTTGTTACTATAGATTTTCAGGTGTAGAGGGAGATTCATGGAGTCTTTTGTTGGGAAGATAAGGAAGGTGATGATTTTTTTTTTAATTTTTGGGGCATTTTAGATTTTCAACATATAAATATATTTATTAAATAACATTTTTATCTCATTTCTATGTGCATGCCAAACAAACTTTTAAACCCCTTTTCACTTTAACTTCCACTTCCATTAAAAACAAACCAAACGGGGCACAATTCTTTCAACCCTATAACCTTTAAACCTTTGATTTGCAACCAAAATGGAGACTAAGATCTTTAAAAACTTCAAACCTTGTCACTTGTGACCTTCATGCACATGCAAAGACCTTTAACCACGAGTCTCCATCAAACCCCAAAACTAGTAACTTTCAAACTTCATTGAACACCAAGGATGTAAATATACTGATGAAAAATGTGACAAAGGAGATGATGGAGATGATTAGTAAATGAAAGGAAAAGATAATAGATATTTGCAAAGTTGCCAATAGTAGACGATGGTCAGCTGAGGGAGGGAGTGACAAGGCATGGATTAAAAGGGTTTACCTATTTAAGTCTTAAAGAATGAGTAAAAGTGTAAAGTCCCTACTAAATAATCACACATAATCATCAAACAATAATCACACAATATCATAGTAATAGCCCTCGAATTGTTTTCAAAAAGCGGAATCTCAACTTCTTAAAAATGTATTCAAATAACAAGGCTAACGAAAGTGCAAATACAATGATACGACTTAATAAAACACAATATTATTCCCCTTGAAAAGAACCATGAGTTGTGGCTCACACCTTAGAGCCATGAGCTCTTTCTTCTATATGCCATGTGTCATAGTGCATATGATAACAAAATCTGCTATCATATTATAGCTCAAAAGACGAACTTCCACTGCTTGCCATTTCTACATCCAATGTTTGATTGGAGTGATTCAAGCACAAACATGCAGCTTACAATGCACTCTATATAATGAGATAAGTTTGAACTCAATCTAATAGTCTGATATAAAATTGGAAACTCAAGTGAAAAAGCTACTTTTTCTTTCAAAACTTGCACCCCAAGTGCTCAATTCTCATTCCTTGTCCCACTAGACTACTTCGGGCCTTAAACTAAGTCCAAAAGGACTATATACACCTGATTGACACTTATAATCACATATATGACATCAAATGCCCAATTTGACCTCTCACTGCCATATTACACAATTGTGGGCTTATATGAGGAATACACAAATAATCACATATACACATAGACTTGTTTCACTTTCAATCATTCGACTCTCACATATAGGGCTCTGCCTCGTCATATGGTTAGGACTCACAAATATACTTGACTCTTTCAAATGGGACTCAACCTCACCATTTATGTCAAGTTCTCACATACACCTAATTTCACATAACAATTTACATACGTACAAGTGGAACAAGTTACCTAATGATATATACTTGTCGATTGGCATTCAGGCCTACCCACTTACTACTATGGTACCCTTAGCGAGATGCAATATTACATATCCAAGAAATTTTTTAACCATAAAACACGTATACACATTCACATACTTATATCCACATACACTTATGCATCCTAGTTGGCAACTCAACTATAACACTTATTATACATTCATTTACATAAATGGTAGTCATATCACTACCAATTGAGGCTACTCTTTCCTCACTTCCTTTCTTAGCCTTCTTGTGCTCTCTTCACCTGTGTACAAAAGCAACGGAGTGAGGCATATGTCTCAATAACTTGGATATAATCTAAATACCAGTTAGTAAGCAAAATCATAAACAAGAGATAAAGTAACATGTGTTTCAGTAAAAGGAGTATAACAAGTATATACAAGAATTCATACATATCCATCTATCATGCTCATGCTAATGCATTCCTGGTTCCACCTAGCAAAGAAAGCTCTATGCTAGGACCAGGGATTCTCGTCTTACATGAAATAGGGCCCACCATACTATTGTTTAGACCAGGCATTATCTTTAAATATGGGTGGTGTCCTAGGTCCTTCCTAGTGGAGTTAAGCTCAACGCTCAAGACTTTCAAGACCTAGCCTTACACAGAGTAGGACCATGACCCTTTGCCCTAGTTTAGGGTACACTCGTAGATCATTATCCTAAGTCCGTCATGGCAAAATCAAGCTATATGCTTGAGACCTTCGAGATCTCCTAGGTCCTTCTTGAAGGAGTCAAACTCTATGCTTATGACCTTCAGGACTTCCTAGACTTACCCAGAGTAGGGCCTCAAACCCCTACCCTAGTCTAAGGTATACTCACGAATGTGATACACTTGTCTATACATATGTCTCTTCATATTTGTCTCATACATTACCCACACACTTGTATGCATATTTCTTTCACAATATTTTTACTCTATCAGTTCATAACACAATGCATATAGTTATATAAAATACTTGTAAACAATTTCACAAACGAACATGTAAAAGGTTACTCTAGTTACCTTTTACCCTTACTACTAAGGCTTATCAATCGTATTAAATTCTCGAGAGTGTAGATTCCCACGAGCAATGTCATAAGTGGTCAATTTACACAATACAGTGTTCATTTCTTAATACTCAACATAGGCATTGATTCGGCTAAATTGAATTTCTTAACATACAAAACGGTTCAATTAACTCATTTTGAATTCATAAGTTCATTATCTATAGTCATTGGCCCTATAGGCTATTCAAATGACTATAACAACCTCCTAACTTATTTATTCACCTAATTTAACCATTTTAACCTAACTCTTTAGGCTAATTGAGCCTAAATCCTTAAGGTTTAACCATTTAACTCTAGACTAGTCACAAAACCTGAGTTTTGTATTCGATAGCCCTTTTTAAACATTTCTTTTAGATTTCAAACTTTCTAATTTGATTTCTTAATTTATTGAATTCAATCAAAATAAGGTAGAAATGATGCTTAGGGCTATACATTACTTACCCGGTAAGTCACAAATTGAAGCAGACTCTTAGGCTCCCACAAATCAATGCCCTAACAGAGCCAAGTCTTCTCTCCTCTTCAGATATGTTTTTCCTAACTCTTCCCTTCTATTTTCATGAGTTAATCATGTCAGCTTTAAGCAATTTATTTGCAATGTGCTGTGGCGCATTTCATTTCCATAGCAGTGCATGGCACAGTGAGAAAACTCTCATTGTTGCTCTGAATTTCCATTCTACCCTTTTAATCAACACAAAATATTAACTCAACATCCCAACCATGATCAATTATCTAATTACTATTTTATCCTTAATTATCAACTAGTTTTCCTATATTGAATTCATGATGTTACAAAAAGTAATGACCTAACAGTTAGATCTAGAAGAATAATCTATATAGTTGCTTACAGTGGACGATAGTCGATGCAGAGGAAGGGAGTGATGGGGGATGGATTAATGAAAGAGGAGTGGACAAGAAAAAGAAGAGGAATGTGGCTGTGGCAAATGAAAAAGGAGTTGAGGAGGAGGAGAGTGGAATAGTGAAGGTAAAAGTGGGACCCACACAAATTTATTATTTTTATTTTATTTTATTTTCTAGAGAAAATGATGTGGATACCTGCTAAAGGCAACTAATTGTTAACGTCTTTCTTTTGTGGAACAATATTGCATGATTTTGAAAAAATTAGGATGATATTGTGCTTTTAAATACTTAAAAATATTAATTGAGTTTTTTTAAAAATGATTAGGACTAATTTATACTTTAATCCTTGTTAGTCTAATTTAGTGAGGGCATAATCAAATCTAGAATCAAATCAATAAATATATAGATTTTATTATAAATTAAAAATAAAATAAATATAAGATATTTAACTTGAGAACAAAACATATAATGGAAAAAATCTTGGAAAAGAGAAGAGAATTAGAAAAATAAATGGGAGAATGACATTCAAGGACTTAGTTAAAAATATTTTAATAACAATCTATTTTGTATTGATTATTGTCCATAGACAACTCGCCAAGTCCTTAGATATGATTCTCCTAAAATAAAAAATAAAAAAATACTTTAAAATACTAATCAATGTACTTTTTTGATATGCTCAACCTTACAATTGGTTTTTTTCCTTCTCTTCATTTCTGTTTTCTTTATTTTTTTTCTCTGCTTGGAATTTCAATACTTGGATCAAATCAACACCACCACATATTCTAACTCTTTATTAAGATATGCAACATTTATTATTGAAATCTTTTTATGGTATTTCACAATGCATGATGCATATATCTAGGCTTCTTTTATGGGATTATCCATGTACACGACTATGGTTGTTTATATCCAATAATTTCTTCCAAGTCCTTCTCTTTGAAGTCATCTTCTACATTCACCAATTCTTTTCATATAATCTCAATGCTCTGTTTTATGCTAGCTAGCTTTTTCTTAATCTTTTTCATTTCTGTTTCCAGAACCTTCAAGTCTTGCTTTAACTTGTTCACTTTCTCTACCTTCTCAGCATATCCTCTCATATTTAAAGCAGATTTAACAATAGGCTCTAGCCACCTCAAGTCTAATCTACTCATCTCAAGTTCCCTCCCATAAATATTGAAGCCGCTCAAATGCCTCCTTGTTCATATCTCTCCACTTCTTGTTCTTGAGAAATTGTAGAACTTGACCTAATGCATTAAATGCCCACTCTGCAAATCTATGACTTTTGTTCCTCTTATAGTCTTGTAAGGAATGCCATGAACATACTTGCTTTAGTAGTGGAATAAACAATTTCTCTATTTTTCCCACATCCTTGAAATCAACCATATCATCATCATCCTTTGAGAGCATATCTTTAGGTAGGGGTGTTCAGTCTGGACCCGTCCCAACTGGCCCGGTATTATCTCGATCATATCGAGACGGGTCTTGTCCCGGCCCAAAAATAATCGGGACGGGACTTTATGGGACGGGACAGGAAAGGGGTTCAGGACGAGACGGGACACGGGATTACCATTGGGACGTCCCGTCCCGTCCCAAATATTATATATATTATTTTTTATTTAAATATATTAATTATATTAATATAATTTATACTTATATTAATTATATCAATTATAATTTTAATACTTTCAATTCTTATTTAAAACTAAAGTTTTTTTTATATTGATAATTTTAATGGCATGGAGTAACATGGCGATATCTTTCTTTATAATATATTAATTATATTAATATAATTTATTGTTATATCTATCTCTTTAATAACTTTTATTTATAACATATTCTTGCTTATTTTTAGAAGAGTAATTAGCTTAGTACATCTTCATTAAAGTAGAAGAACAATGATTTGATGTTGTGTTTGACTTGCCTGTTGTTGCTAATCTTATAGCATAAAGATCACTTATATTTGTTATTATAATATGTAGTTGTGATTAATATAATTCAATAACTAATTTTAAATTATTATTATTATGTGCTTGTGTTGTTTGATTTTAAACTTAACAAATTATATGATTTAAAATTTTAATGAACGTTATTGCCCAGATCCTTTTTCGACATTATTCCATTTATCGGGACGACGGGACGTCTCAATCTTGTCCCGATCCCGTCCTGACTCTTAATGGGATGGGACGACTTTCGGGACGGGACGGGACACAGGACCAAAATTCAGTCCCGATCTTTTTTTCGGGACGGGACATGGGACGGGGTGTCCCGGTCTCGTCCCGTCCTATGAACACCCCTATCTTTAGGTTCTTCAGATAAGGAAGGATATGTTGGGTGACTTGTAAGCTCAATACCTTCAAATGTCACCAAAAAATTTCAACTTCAATAATACATTTGTCGTTGGAAATATACCCGCTAGATGGGTCTTGAAGTTCACTTAGGGCATGAAAATATTGTAACCCCAAGTTGAAGTATTTGCACAAAACTTATCTAGTTCATCTTCATCTGCATTATTCAACCAGATCACACCCAAATATGATTTAAAAATTTGCAACATGTAAAGAAAAGGGACCTTAAAAGTGAATTTTTTTTACAAGAATTAATAATAATGAACATGCAAGAAATGATAATTGATACATCCTTTTGTTATAAATTTTTGCTTGGCAATATGATTGACAAGGGTTAAGCTGAAGGCTACATGTATACTCCAACCTTGAGGCAAACTCAAAGCATCGACTCCTTCCAATATATAGCCAATGATTTTTAGTTTGATCTTCCTCTGTATATATAAAGTCTCCTGCCACGAATATCATTACATATTTGACATATGCAACTTTATCGATTTCGATTAACCTTTAATGCCACAAGCTTAACTAGCAACACATTAAGTGATTAAAAGAGATTATGCAGTCGAGTGAATTTACCAAGCATAGTTGCTAATAGTAAATACTTTAGAATGGTGTGGGGTATTAGTCTTCAATAAACTAAATT